>NC_138778.1:205384940-205657062 GCF_965119305.1 Pelophylax lessonae
GCAAACGCATGGGTAAGCTGGAGGGCCACTCCACGGCACCCTGTATTACCTGCAGTCCTAACTCTAGTGAATTTATGAGAGTCTTCACAGTGGAAGCACATGCAAGCTAATGGATAGATAGGGGGCAGGTGAGCCTGGAGGTGGCCCATCCCTCCTGAAAGGTACTTGGGGGCATAATGGAAGCCCAGCCAATGGTATTACAGCAAAGGCATCCAGTATGTCCACTCACCAGTAGACATTAACAACAAAGAAAATGGCCTCTGCCCCACCTATAACTGGCCTTCATAGCAAAGCAAAGCAAACATGGAAGGGCAATGCACATGAGAGAAACAAAAATAAAATTCCCAGTTCAATTTGCTCCAGTTTGCTTACCAACCAAATGTGTGCTAACTAAACCCCTGTTTTGACGCAAACTGTTAGACAGGTTAATTTGGTTGGTAAGCAAACTGGTTAGCAAATTGAACTGGGAATTTTATTTTTGTTTGTCTCACTTGTAGGTTGGGCTGCCAAATTAAATAGTGGACCATAGGTATAATTTCTTGAGGGGGGAGTAAGGTCTCATCCCGATCTAGTTGAGAGTGATAGTTTAAATAAGAAATTATAGAAATGATTGGAGGCTAACAAGCTATGCTCATGTATAAAACACTGCCCTCACTGGGGTCAACTGGCCATGGAGCAGTGTCGCCACAAATGTGACTACTGTATGCTTTAGGGCAGTCATTCTCAACCAGGGTCCTGTGAAACTCTAAGGATCCTCCAGAGGTTGCTAGGTGTTTCTTAAGCTGTGGCTGATTGACCCCCATCTGATAGAGCCTGAAAAGTTCCATGGCCTACACCACTTGGCAGAGCCAGCTGAAAAAAAGTGACATCCTGACCAGCACTGTAAGGGGGGCATTCTTTCCACTGACCCCCAATTTACTGATTTTGACAAGGATTCCCCAAGACATGAAAATAATTTCAGGGTTCCATTAGGGTAAAAAGGTTGAGAAATGTTGCTCAAGGGGCAGGATGGCAGGTACAGTATGTGGCTGTCATATTTCATTGTGCTAGTTCGGCAGGCTGAACAAACGGTCGAACACCCCAATAACTCGGGTGTTTGTCAAATGGGCCGTATAGCTTGCAACTCCTACATCACTGTATTCCCACTCCTTTAAGAAACTGAGCTCACTGCCTCCACCTTAAAGGAAGACAATGCCAGTTTATTTAAAACATGGTACCAATAATTGCTACACAAGCTACAAAATACTTAATTGTTTTTAAAAATTACCCTTTCACCTCAGTCTGTAGTCTTTATGATGTTCTACAGGTCCCTGTGGGGTGACCTGTGAAGTCGCGGTGCACAGCGTGCACCGCGACCTCGGCGCGACTTGCACGGACTTCATATAATTGAAGTCAATGCAAGTCGCCTCCAGGTCGCCCCAAAGTAGTACAGGACCCTTTTTCTAAATCGGAGCGACTTGTGTCGCTCCTATTAGAACGGGTCCTGTACTATTCAATGGCGAGCGACCGACCGCGACTTGTCAGGCGACCAAGTCGCCTGACAAGTCGCGCTAGTGTGAATGGACCCTTAATTTGCAAATATGGCATCCATACACTGTAACACCTTCAGGAATCTCATTTCCTGTTTGTGCAAGTGACTCACTGCCTTTCTCAGACGTCTGTACAGAGCACAAATTCAAATTACAGTAATCCCCCAGCAGTAGCAGCATCATCAGTTCTAAAATACTTCCAAAGGGTTGTTTTACTGACCGCTCAAAAAGGTCCGAAGGTCTCCTTTCTCTGTGAACTCGGTGACAACGTAGAAGGGATCCTGTGCGGTACACAACGCGTGCAATTTGGCGATATTCCTGTGATTTAGCGTCTTTTGAATCTCAATTCCACTCATGAAGTTGTTTCTTTTAAATAACTCTGTAGGGTGAGATGAAGAATAGGGTAGTGGAATGACCATAAGATTAAAGTAGACTCTTGTAAGACAACCCTATTCTGGGCCACCTGGTCCCCTGTATCATAAGCCACTCATGACTGGATTAAGGCCATCAATCTTCCAAAAGTATTGTTTCCCATAGGCCTAGATAGAACCATTCACTGACTCTCACTATACAGATCATTTAAATCTATGGGCGCTGAACAACTTTTCGTTGGGTAGGATGTAAACAGCCACAGGAGGCCACAGCCCCCTGGAACAGAGATGTAGGGGGGGGAGAGGGGGTTGACGGTAATATTAAGTCCATATTGAAGGTACAGCTACCCTTAGCAGGCAAATAGGCAGCAAGGAGGGTGTTCAAGCCTGGTATTAGAGCTCCATTACATTATTTAAACAATTGACAATATTAAGATGTGTCATTACAGCCAATAAGCAGATTCAGCCCATCCTTGTTAGTTTGAATATAATGGGTGATGCAAGGATTTGATTTCAGGAAGTACACATATCCTCTTGCTAACCCTGTAAGGTGGCCTGTGTTATGCAACTCACATAAAGGTAAAAGGAATGAACTCCTGACTTTAACACATCCTGTGCTTGCTGGATAGAATCAATTACTTTAGGTTGCCGATAGGAGGTGTTCACAAACCTTCAGATATGGTCTGGATGAGAACTTTCCTCCCTCCATCTGCCCAGTTTCCCTCCCAGAGGCAGATCTCGGAAGCTCCAATTTTAATGCCTCTGACTTTTGTCATCAATGTGAAATCTGACAAGGGTTGTTCCCAGGTGTCATCGATGCAGCTGTCAGCCTACCAAGACAAAACACCTGTTATCAGTAAACTTTAGGTGTATGCCAATCCTAACAATAGACTTCTATTATTTGCTCCCAGTTACGGTGCATCCGGAAAGTATTCACATCGCTTCACTTTTTCTACATTTTATGTTACAGCCTTATTCCAAAATGGATTAAATTCACTATTTTCTTCAAAATTCTACAAATATCCCATAATCACAATGTAAAAAAGAAGTTTGTTTAAAATCTTTTCAAATTTATAAAAAAAAAAAAATCCCATGTACATAAGTATCACAGCCTTTGCTTAACTTCTTGCCATCCGCGCTATAGCCGAAGTACGGCTACAGCGCGGACTCGAATTTCGTCTTTAAACGGCCTCCCAGAGACAGTCTCCCCGCGCGCTCCCGCGAGCGCGCATCGGGGAAAATCTGTGTTGGCCGTGTCCCTTGGACACAGCCAATCACAGATCGTGGTAAATGGGCAATCACATCGGCCATTTACCACGTGATCGGCCCATGCAATGAGAGATGATCTCATATGTAAACATATGAGATCATCTCTCATCGCCAGCGCTCCTTCCTCACACGGAGACTGCAGTGTGAGGAAGGAGGAGAACCGATCAGCCATCGGGGACACAGTGGAATGTAATCAGGGCACTGATCACCAGTGCCCTGATTACTACAGAGGTAAAAAAAAAAAAAACAATGTGCCCACCATCAGTGCCCACAGTGCCCACAATCAGTGCCCATAGTGCTGCCAGTCAGTGCCCATCAGTGCCTGCTCATCTAGGCACTGATGAGCACTCACTGGCAGCACTATGGGCACTGAGTGTGGGCACTGATGGTGCTGCCCATCAGTGCTCATCAGTGCCGCCCATCAGTGCCACCCGTCAGTGTCCATCAGTGCCACCCGCCAGTGCCCTACAGTGCCGCCTATCAGTGCCCATCAGTGCCGCCCGTCAGTGCCGCCTATCAGTGCCCAGCAGTGCCACCTCTGTGCCCAGCAGTGCCACCTCTCAGTGCCCAGTAGTGCCACCTATCAGTGCTAATCAGTGCTGCCTATCAGTGCTCATCAGTGCCGCCTATCAGTGCTCATCAGTGCGGCATATTAGTACCTCCTCATCAGTGCCCATAAGTGCCACCTCATCAGTGCCCATAAGTGCCACCTCATCAGTGCCCATCAGTTCAGCCTATCAGTGTCCATCAGTGCCGACTCATCAACGCACATCAGTGAAGGAGAAAAATGTATTTATTTTCAAAATTTACTCGCAGAAAATAAGAAAAACTTTTTTTTTTTTTTTCAAAATTTTCTGTCTTTTTTGTAAAAAATAAAAAACCCAGAGGTGATTAAATACCACCAAAAGAAAGCTCTATTTGTGTGAAAAAAATGATAAAAATGTCATATGGGTACAGTGTAGCATGACCGCGCAATTGTCATTCAAAGCGTGAGAGCGCTGAAAGCTGAAAATTGGCCTGGATGGGAAGGGGGTGAAAGTGCCCGGTAGGCAAGTGGTTAATACTTTGGTAAGGCGCCTTTGGCACCAATTACATCCTCAAGTCTTTTTGAGTATGATGCTACAAGCTTGCCACACCTGTTTTTGAATTGCATACTAGCTCATTATGCCTTTGTCTTTACAGGTTTTTTTTTTTTCTCTAATTTTTTTGCAGAGGGTTTACTTCCTCTTGAAGTACGTTGGCTCATTAGGGCCTCTACAAAAACTCCCAGCTTGCTTAGAGAGTTGCTCCATCCTGGAACCAGTTTTGTGCTAGTGTGGTCTGGGGAGCTTGATACCTGCCTGTGCGGTGAGATATAGCCTGTGTTGCAATCCTCTTAGACAGGAAGATAGGTGCTGGGGGCAGCACAAGGCTGCACCTAGTTGATAGCCAGGGAACCTATGTGTGTAGTAAGTTGCCAAGTTGGCAAGGGTTTATTTTCATGTTTCTTTTTGTTTTTGTTGTAATTTTTTTCCTTATATATAATGTAAATAAAACGCACCTTTTGTTTTTTGTTACCCACAGTGCTGTTTTCTGTGCCTAATTTTGTGTAGTAAACATATCCAAGGGGTCACACACACCTGCTGCCGAGCTAACGCCCTCACAATTGGTGGAGAAGGTGGGCAGTTTTGTAAATAAAGGCCAGTATGGAAGAGATGCTGAGACAACTTGTTGTAGCAAATGCCAATCAACAACAAGTGAACCTCAAGCAAAGGTGTGCAAATGAACAGTTACAGCGGAGTCTGGAGAGATTAATGCAGCAGCGTCCCCAGACCAGTGAGGCAAGTGGTTCTACTAATACACCAGCCATTTACTGTCAAAAATGACTGGAGAGGATGATCCTGAGGTGTTTTTGACCACCTTTGGAAGGACTGCTGAAAGGGAAAATTGGCCTAAGGACCAGTGGGCTGGACTGGTGGCCCCATTATTAGATGGTGAATCGCAGAAAGCTTATTATGACCTGGAGCCTGACCAAGCAAAAGACTATGATGTGCTGAAAACAGAAATATTGGCATGGCTGGGTGTCACCCTGGCTGTCTGGGCTCAGCTTGGGCATAACTGGACTTTTCAGCTTGGGAAACCCCCAGATCTCAGATGTATGATCTCATTCACTTGAGCAGAAAGTGGCTGCAGCCAGAGACTTTGACAGCACCAAAGATTTTGGAATGTGTGGTTATGGATCGGTTCCTGAGATCTCTTCCTTCTGCCGTCCAAAAGTGGGTAAGCCATGAAGACCCAGAAATGGCAGACAAGCTTGTGGATCTCGATGAGAGGTACTTAGCTACAGAAAACTTGACCTCCTCTCCCAGGGACTCATGGACTTTCCACCCTAAGACTAGACCATTCCCAACGGCGGGTAAGGTGATACCAAGGTATGAGGGTGGAGAGAGTGAGAGGGAAGGGGTTCTACCTAATGTCTGGTGGAAACAGCCTGGGAAGTCAAGGCTGCAGGAGGCAGTGGAAAAGATTATGTGTTGCTGGATTCAGGTAGCTTGCTAACATTGGTAAAAGCTGAATTAGTTACTACAGAGGTCTCTGGGCATTAAAACAAGAAACAGAAAAAGCGCTCTGGGTGCAGACTGCTTTAATCAAAGTGCATGGAGGCAATACATAATCAGCAACAAAAATTATGGGTCATCAGCAGACATGTATGTAAAGAGATCCACCGGGTGAAGTCATCCCTCTGATAATGCGTTGTGTGCCTGTAGAAAGGTGGAGCTGTGGAACAGCAGAGAAGGTGGCTGCCTTGATCTCACTGTGTCCCGATGATCCGGCAAGGCTAACGCTGCAGTGGAGGGAGAAAAGGTCACATCCGTGACGCTCGCTGGTATCCCGGGGCCCGGAAAGCACGACGTGTTTCTGAGCATGCGCAGGGTCCGCAACAGACATGCGCGCTCTTTCTTCAGGTGCCTTGTGTGCCTTTGTGTGTTTTTTTCTGGGCATTAAAAGGTGGCTGTTTGTGTGCATGGGGACACCAGAGAGTATCCTGTGGCTACAGTGTCTTTTGAGACCCCCAAAGGTAACCTATCTAAGCAGGTGGGGTTAGAGTCTCACTTACCACATGATGCCATTGTGGGGAGTGATTTTCCAAAATTCTGGTAACTCTGGGATTGTCCTGACCCCCCACAGTTGCCCCTTTAAACCAGGAAGGCGAATCCCAGAAATCATCGTTAGTGTTAGTACCTAAACCTGATGGGAGCTGGCAATTTGGAATGATTTTTTAAAGTTGAATAAAGTTACAAAATTTGACACCTATCCCATGCCACGCATAGATGAATTGATCCTATTTGAACCTATGTGTGTAGTAAGTTGCCAAGTTGAGATGGGTTTATTTTCCGGTTTCTTTTTGTTTTTGTTGTCATTTTTTTCCTTGTATAGTGTAAATAAACCACACCTTTGTATTTTTTCACCTGCCATACTGTTTGCCGTGCCTAATTTTGTGTAGTGAACCCATCCAGGGGGGGGGTCACACACAGCCGCTGCTGTGCTAACCCCCTCACACTAGAGATGTTAAATCGGGTTCAAGTCTGGGCTCTGGCTGGGCCTCTCAAGGACATTGAGTGGCTGGGGCACTCAAAGACGTTGTCCCACAGCCACTCCTTTGTGCTTAGGGTCGTTGTCCTGTTGGAAGATGAACCTTCGCCCCAGTCTGAGGTCCAGAGTGCTCTGGAGCAGGTTTTCATAAAGAATGTCTCTGTACATTGCTGCATTCATCTTTCCCTCCATCCTGACTATTCTCCCAGTTTCTGCCACTGAAAAGCATCCCCACACATTGATGCTGCCATTACCATGCTTCATTGTAGGAAGGGTATTGGCTAGGTGATAAGCAGTGCCTGGTTTCCTCCACACATGACACTTGCCATTCAGGCCAAAAAGTTCAATCTTTGTTTCATCAGACCAGAGAATTTTGTTTCTCATAGTCTGAGAGTCCTTTGGGTGTCTTTTGGCAAACTCCAAGCGGGCTGCCATGTGCCTTTTACCGAAAGGTGACTTCCGTCTTGCCACTCTACCATACAGACCTGATTTTTGAAGTGCTGCAGAGATGGTTGTTCTACTGGAAGGTTTTCCTTTCTCCACAGAGAAATGCTGGAGCTCTGTCAGAGTGACCATCGTGTTCTTGGTCACCTCTCTAAGGCCCTTCTCCCGTGATAGTTCAGGTCTACAGACAATTCCTTTGAACATTGTGGCTTGGTTTGTGCTCTGACATGCACTTTTAACTGTGGGACCCTTATATGGACAGGTGTGTGCCTTTCCAAATCATGTCCAATCAGCTGAATTTACCACAGGTGGACTCCAATCAAAATGTAGAAACATCTCAAGGATGATCAGTGGAAACAGGATGCACCTGAGCTCAATTGTGAGTGTCATGGCAAAGGCTGTGAACACTTATTTACATGTGATTTTTTTATTTTTTATGTTTAATACATTTGCAAATATTTCAAACAACCCTTTCACATTGCCATTATGGGGTATTGTTTGTAGAATTTTGAGAAAAATAATGAATTTAATCCATTTTGGAATAAGACTGTAACATAACAAAATGAGGAAAAAGTGAAGCCCTGTGAATATTTTCAAGATGCACTGTAAATTTACCATTGAAAGCATTTTATTACATCTTTGTGATACATGCAAAAAATGCCCATTGATCCTGGCGGAAACTTGGGAGCTGATAGCTTCCTATAGAGGGCTGACAACGCTGCACTTAATCCTCAAACATTGTTACCACCCTTCCCTGATCTACTGTTGTGGGCTAAAGAACTAGGGATGAGCGAACTGCCCAGGGTTTGGTTTGAGCAGGGTTCGGTGAACTTCAGAGTAGTTCAGATGCCAAACTCAAACTTAGCTAAAATGAATGGGAGCTGAATTTATCAACTTAAAAATGATAATTTTCTGAGCTAAAAGGCATTGGGGTGTCAAAAATACCATGGGGGCGGGCACTGCCCTGGGTATCATGTATCTATGCAAATAAATGTATTGAATGCCTAAAGGATAAGTTCACCTTTTACCCACTTCAGCCCTGGAAAGTTTTATCCCCTTAATGGCCAGGCCATTTTTTGCGATACGGAACTGCGTAATTTTGACGGACAATTGCGTAGTTGTACGTTGCTGATCCCAAAAAAATATTATGTCCTTCTTTTCCTACAAATAGAGCTTTATTTTGGTGGTAATTGATCACTTCTGCAGTTTTTATTTTTTGCGCTATAAACAAAAAAAACAACAATTTTGGGAAAATAAACAATATTTCTAAGTCCCGGTTCACACTAGGGCGACCTGTGAGGCGACCTGGTCGCCTCACAGGTCGCTGCAGGTCGCCTCCCATAGGGAAGCTGCGGACCCGTTCTAATAGGAGCGACACAAGTCGCTCCGACCTAGAAAAAGGGCCCGGAGCTTCTTTGGGGCGACCAGGAGGCGACCGCCATAGACTTCAATGTTATGAAGTCCGTGGCGGCCGCTCCGAGGTCGCCCCGGGAAGTAGCGTCGCGTGTATGTGAACCGGCGCTTACTTTTTGCTATAAAATACATCCAATACTCTCCTACGCAGCAACTGCACTACTCTCCTCCATTCTCCCCTGTCCATTCACGGAATCATTTGTACATTTTGTGAATAGGTTTACAGAAAACAGAGCATTCTGTGACTGGTCAAGAAGAGAGGAGGGGCGAACAAATAATAGGACAGCTTCTGTGTAGGAACCTCAAATGTCTCCCAACAGAGCACTGGAAATATAGCAATGGATATACTATCAGTGCTCGAAAAAATTGTAAATTGTTTAATGAGGTTGTGCTCATGTGTAACAGACTATTTTTTCAGATATCTCTTACCTTAAGAAATGGTGTGAGCGGTAGGCAGTCATGATCGTTTAGGTGATATCGGTAATAGTGGACCAGATCGTGGATGCAGGTAAAAGATCTTTCTCCAAAGATGTAGACTTTTCCTTTATCTTCTTTCTTGATCATGTAATGGAGGACCTCTTTGTTCCTTCGTACTGGAGGAAAGAGAGGTGGATGTAAGACTTGCATAGGAAAGAATCTAAAATCCCTTAGCGCAAACAGATAGTGGGTGTGCAGCCCATATATGCCGTAATGTTAATGTCTAGGGTGATGTTGTTAAAGGATTCTGCTGTATATATGGCAGCAGCACTTCTTCAATGAGGATATTGGATGCCTCTGAACTGTGAATAAAATTTTTTCGGTTCGACAAAGAAGCAAAACCGCTCCAAAACACGTTGCCGTCCATTTTCTGATGTCACTATGGCGTGACGTCCCTGCAGCGTGACGTCACTATGGCCCGACGTCCTCTGGCCACAGATTTATCACCGCCTTGCGTTCCAGCCTGGTCATGGCTCCAGACTACATCTCTCCCTGCCTGTCAGCTCACCCGGCAATGACCTCTGGATATTCTTACCGTGCTCCTCTGAGAATTGTAGACATTCGGCTGCCTGCTGATCCGTCCAGTGGAGCCCCCACTGTGACACCCATCTGTGTCCCTGCCTGGTACAGCGGTCATCCACGACAGTTCCATCCATCTTTCCTGGACCCTTGCCAGCAGCCACCGGTCTCCAAGAGAGATAGATGATCTGCCTATGTTCTCTTATCCTTGTGAGTGCAATCCTT
The DNA here is from genome assembly GCF_965119305.1 of Pelophylax lessonae. Lineage (NCBI taxonomy): Eukaryota > Metazoa > Chordata > Amphibia > Anura > Ranidae > Pelophylax > Pelophylax lessonae. The sequence continues at coordinate 205,394,761 of NC_138778.1, forward strand.
TTAATACTTGTGTGGTTTTTACCTATTAAACACTTAGACGGTGGCGCTTTCGGATGTAAGACTTGACCTCTTGTAGCTGAGTATGTCCCATTTAAGGAGGCTTAACACAGTTTGAGTAGAGAAGAAGTACAATTTTTGTCAAGTGGTTTGTTTTTTTCGGTCTGGGACCCCATTAGGGAGATTTAGCCTCACTTCCTGTCCCTGTGACGCCTATACTAGAAATAAGGGAAGCTGTTGTTGCTCTACTCAAAATGTGTTACTATATGGGAAAGATTTCCTGTCACTCCCTGCCTGGACAAGAAGCAAAGGTACATTTCATCCACCCTTTCCTGATTAAACCTTTGATTTGGGTAGGAGTGCAGCAGCTGACCAGTAGCATTTTGCCCCAACTCTCATCCGAAGGTCAAACTAGAGAGAGGACGTCCCCTCCCACTTCTTGTGATAGCAGCCGAGCTTAGCCGCATCAGTTGCTATCACAAGAAAGCCGACCATCTGCTCTAAAAAACAGTACCAGGGTGATGCTTGCAGCTGCAGGCCTCACCCCAGTTCAACCCCTTGAACCTGAAGGAAGCAAATTTGTGTTACATTGGTGTGACAGTGTTCACCGTCATTGGGAGTGAGGGACAGATACTTGGGGGAAGCTGAGAGAATGGTTTGGATGGCTTCAGGTGGGACAGTAATATTTGTCAGCAATATCTCTCAGGAAATGTATGAGGATGAATAGTTTGACTTTTCAGATTGCTAGAATATTGCAGGAGTGTCTCATAGACCCTTGCTAGATAGTGAGATGGGGTGGGGTTTGTTATTGGTAAGTGCCTGTATTCCATTGTTCCATTGTTTCTGTCTGCCTTAAGATAAACTTATTATGGGATGTATATGTGTATGTGGATTGGCTGCTAAGGGGGAGGGGGATTGTACCACAGTGTATATCTCTTTGAGCATGTGTTTGAATAAACAGTTTGTGTTCGACTTCACCCTCAATCTAGAGTCCTGTCTCTTTTGGGGGAATCTGCTACAACATTCACTCTCTGGGGAAAGAGAGGTTCACCCACTGGAACCTGGAGCCTTGTCGTAGGTCCAGGGGGCAGGAGACGGCGAGACCCTAACCAAGCTTCGGCGGTTTGTGGGGTCTGAGGTGGTTATGGTGTCTGGTGGAGTGCTTGGAGCCCTCAGGAAGCACTAGCAGCATCCGTCAACGGAGGTACCCAGTCGGGGTGCCAGTTGATCCGTTACAGTTGGTATTGAGGAGGAAAATCTCATTGACCACAGCTGAAAATAACTGTCACTTTATTGAAAATAAGTGTCCTTATCCTTATATTTTAGCTTTGTGAATTAGGCCCATTGAGTGCTTAAAAAAATAACAATCTGTGCCCTCTTTACTCACCTGAAAGACAATATCCTGAGTCTTTGTTGGGTCGGACGAGAAAAGAACCGTCCATGTTTGGTTCAGATAGGAGGAGCCGCTCTGCCTTTACACAATCTATTTCAGTAAACCAGCTGGGAAGACACAAAAGAAATTAGCCGAAGCAAACCAACGGGAAACCAAATCTGTATATTGAAACCATCCAGTTGAATGCGATAAATTATGGGGAGTTTACAATTTGTTAGTACAGTTTGTCAGCACATTGAGACCCTGTTTACACTTGTGGTTGGGGGGTGGTAAAATCACACCCTCGACCGCCCACCCCCACCATGACATTCAGTTGAATGGGGCACTGGTGCAATCACCCACAACCTCTGCGACTTCGGCACAGTGTTGTGGGTTCTTGGTGATAATACTGGCGGCGAAGAGGTAACATAACGCCTCTTCATCACCTGCCCTCTTAAAAGTGATCCCCAGCAGATCACTCTATCAAGGGTGATGCCAGTGTAAAGAGCACATAAATTACAACAATTTGACAAGAAAGGAATGGCACTCAACACATATACAATAGCGACAGAGTACAAGATAACCTTAGATGCTTTCCACAAGTGACCCATCATTTTATTATCCTCAAAGAGCATTGTTCTGCTATCCCCCAAGAGAACCTGTTTTATGACGTAGAAAAGCTATGACAAGTTAGCGTTAGTTGTTGGGCTACAATCAGCCTAAGGGCCCATATTGGTGGGCTTTAGCTTGAGGTATTTCTGAGATCTTCCAGAATTAATTGACGGGTGCATTTCAAAAAACACCCAGATCCTGTGCCATAAGAAAAGGTGTAACACATTCATTAAAGAAAAAAGTGGCAACCAAGCACCTATGACTGCTGCAAAGAAGACCTTATTCTTAATGATAATCCTGAGTGATCCTCTAAAGCACATGTGTGAAAAACAAGGCCCGGGGGCCAAATTCATCCCACCATGCCGTTTCATGTGGCCCTCTCAGCTACAGCTGTGGCATCCCCTTCGTCTCAGCAGTGGAGGGAAGGACATAACTCCTCTGCCAGATGCTGTGCTTCTCTGTATTGCTGCTATTCTCTGCCCCCCAACTCAGCAGTTAACAGCAGATAGGACAGAACTCCTCCTCCAAATATTGTGTCTCCCTGTGCAGCCAAAGCACCCCCTCATCTCCACCTCCCCTGGTCTCCGCATTCAGCAGACTCCAGCAGCTGACTCCAGCCCTCGTCGGGTCCTCCTCCAGACCCTGTGCTTTCTGCTTCTCAGTTCCCACTTAGATTCTTCTCAGCAGCAACTCAAGGAAAGGGTCGTTTACTGTGATGTAAGGTAGGGTGGGGGACTCTTGACTTCTGATGGTGGTGATGATCTCTTCACATCTGATGTAAGAGCGAGTAAGTAAGGGTGCTCTGGACAATACAATTCTATGCCATTTGAAAAGGAAGGTCACGCCCTGCTAGTATCATCCACAAGAAACTTTATTGGATACTGCTCTGAGAGAACTCCATGGTGAGCAATCTCAAATAAAGATTCTTGTGGATGATACCAGCGTTATGCGACCCGCCTTTTCAGATTTGCATTCTCTACTACAAAAGTGTGAGTGGGCTCCCTGCAGTCTTCACCTGCTTTTGACAGCTTAAACCTTAGGGTATTACTAAAACCAGTAATAATCGAATGCAGAGGCAATTATTTAATATGATAAAAATTAGATACATTTATAAAGTCTTACAGACACAACTGGCTCTTTGGGGGCAACCATAATGCTGATGCAGCCCACAATGAAATTTACCTTGACACCCTTGTTCTAAAGAGAAGGGAAGCAGGCTTTGTTAGGGTGGAGGTCCAGAAAGCAAGGCAACACATTTTGAGGGTATTCCTCTTTGTCAAGCTTTATAAAGAACAATGGAGCGGTGACACCACAAGAGCTCTTCTAAACAATGCTGTGCTACCCTTAAAACAATATACCATATATGAATTGCAAAAATAAAGCGCTAAAGTGCTACAAGGCAAGTCTCATGACCATTAAATAATAATATTGTAAATACTTTCAAATGATATGAGACCTTAAACGTATTTGTAAAATTAGAAGATTGTCGATAAACTTGAAAACAAGCATGCCCCCCCAGTGAAACTAGTGCTTTTTGCACTACTGTGGATATCCCCCCACAGGGGTATGCACTCAACCGCAGGTGTGGACCCCCTGAGCCTTTACCAAAGTGGGTCTACAAAGCTTTTATATGCTTGTCATTTCATCCATAGATAGGAGATCCCTCTCAATGTATCCAGTTCATAGAAAAAATATATTCACAGGGATCGACATAGCCTGATACCTTTTTTTTTAAAACAAAAAAGTAAAAGTGCCATGCCCATGCACCAGGAATGATCTGCCAACAGATAGTACTGAGCTGCCACTGCTCTGAGATTCTCTAGAGCCAACGTGCATTCCAATAGGCAGAAGTGACAAGCTGCATGACCGAGAAGTCTGCCCCTACCCGTTTCGTCATCCAGACGTCATAAGAAGGTGTGGTCACGTCATCCATCTCCGCCATTTTATACTCTATCTAAACTGTTCATTGGATCACGCCAATGATGTATTGTTCTATATTATATAATATATTGTTGGCAGATGATTCTTACATCTATTACAACAGTTATATTTCTTGCATGTTTAATATTCGGTTTGTAATCAAATTAAAATAAATGATTAAAATAAATACACATTAAAATCATAGACTATTCAATTATATTGGCCCCAGCTTGTGGCGAATCAATATATTACACAAGTAACTCTCCTATTTTGACCATTAAGTCATTGATCCTGATCATAATATTACAGACTATATTAGAAAATAGAGGAGAACATAGCATGTTTTATTAATTTGTAGCTATGAAGAGGGATTTTTTTACTAATATGGAAAAAGGATTTTTTATATTCTAAGGACATATTTATATTCCAAATGTAAATTGTAATATCCACCTTTCAGTACATCCTGATATAGGCATGCACTGAGGTGGAATCTGTATCCCAATCGTCTAAGGGCAACCTAAATTAGTAATTGACCAAAAAACAGTTCAAATCAATACCAATGATAATCCAGTTAGATACCCTAGCCCCCCTAACCCTTGGGGGGCTAGGGTATCTAACTGGATTATCCATTGTGTATCATTTCTCTTTAAATGTTAGAACCTCTCCAATGTTTTCGAATTCTATCAATCCTGAAAAAGGCAAGTAAAGATGGACCTTTATGATGAAATTGTAAAAAATGCCTGTGTTCTTCATGTGTTCTTGTACCCTCACTGATAATGTACAGGTGGTCCTGCCCACATTGGGGAGCCCACAAGGGCATTCCAACACGTAGGTTACTCCTGTGGATTGACAAGATATAAATGTATCAGTTTTAACCTCTGTCCTGTAGAACCAGACAAACTCTGACCGCATTCTGGTGGATTCTCTGCTTTTTCTGCATGCTAGACACCTTCTGCGTCTAAAAAACCCTGTTGTGTCCAAGAAAAAGGTAATTATTTGAGGGGGATTGGGCATGTTCTTAACTAACCTATGTCTCAGGTTCAGAGCTTTTCTTAAAACAGATTTGGGTGTTTTCGGTAGCTTTTTTCTGAGAGTGGGGTCCCTCATTAAAACGGGCCAATGTTTTTTTATTACTTTTTTACTGTCTTGTATTGCCTACTGAACCCTGTAATAAATGCTAGGTCATAATTTGACCCTACTGTAACCAAATTCCTTTTTGTTACTTCCTAGTAGTGCATTCCTATTAATAGCCCCTTAGCTCAAAATCTACTTGTGAGTACATCTGCTTGAGCGTCATAATCCTCCTTACTAGTGCAATTATGCCTAATTCTGGTAAATTGTCCCTTAGATATATTTGTTACAAATTTTGGGTGAAGGCAACTATTTGTAGGGATATATTCGTTTCTATCTATGTTTTTGAAATGTGTCCTAGTACTCAGTTTCCCTTCAGATTTAGAAATATCCAGGTCTAAACAATGAACCCTTTCAAGATGTCATTTTTCTGTAAACTTAATCCTGTAAGTTTTGTTATTTATATGTGTCATAAATTGATCCAAGCTTTCAGGCGTGCCCTCCCACACCACTAGGGCATCATGAATATACCCTTTATATTTTTTTTTTAGCAAGCTCTTGCCAAAAATTTTCTTCTGACTCCCATTTATTCAGGAAGATGTGAGCCACACTGGGGGCATATATTTCTCCCATTGAGACACCTTTCACCTGATTGTAAAACTGTTTGTCATACCAGAAATAGTTGTTATCTATCGTCATTTGTAAGGCCTTCACAATGAACTTTGTTTCCTTTTTAGGCCCGACTGTCTTTTTAGTGCCCATTTTAGAGTCCATCCTCTTGTTTAACGATACTGTAGAGTGACTCAACCTCTGTCGACACCAATATGCTATTTGGTGATATATCCATGGCCTTTATCTGTAATATGACATCTTTACTATCTTGTATATATGGGGGACTGTTTCTAGCCAATGACTGTAAATAGGTATTAATATATTCTCTAATACGAGTATATAGGGAGTTTATGCCACTAATAATCCGTCGACCAGGTGTTTTGTTTTTGTTTTTGTTTTTAGTTTTTATGGACCTTTGGAACTTGATAAATGGTCGGTATTCTTGAGGCTTCCAATCCTAGATATTTGACCTCTTTTTTGTTCATTATTTTATTATATATTTTATTATTATATATATATTATATTATTTCTTTCTTGTGTTACCCACAATTCTTTTCATATCAATATCATAGTCCTTTTTGTTCATAATCACTACCCCTCCCCCCTTGTCTGCCAGACGGATGACAATATCCTTCCTTTATTACAATGCACGTATACATTTTTCTATATTTCAATTATTCTTTGGCTTATTAACTTGTATGTGTTTTATATCCTTTTCCACCATGCTTTTAAATACTTCCACAAAATTATATTCTGTGGGTTTAGGGTTAAATATTGACTGGTTTTATAGCCCACTGTGTTGGTATCCTTTTATATTGTTGTCTAAACCTTCGTTTTGATTACTCTTTTTCTCCATGGCAAAATGTTTCTTGATATTTTTTTTAAATACTCTTTATTCTCCTTCTTTTTCTTCATAAAGACAAATAACACAGATTACAAAAAACAAAACTTAAAACTAAATAAACTAGGCATGGAGAGCAAAAACAATGGCCCGACCACCAAGGCACCTAAGACACTAACCAGTTTAATAACATTAGGGAAACAGTACAGAAGGTAGCAATAAAATGTAAGCCCATATAAAAAGCGAATAGAGAAAAGTACAATGGCCCACCCAAGGGGACATCTACCTTGATATAACTCAGCTCCTCTAAGTTAAACAAACCAGCCAGATAAAAGAGTACGACTTGAGAACACAAAAAAGTAAAAAGGGGGAAAGGAGAAAACTAAAAACTAAAAAGGGAAGAATAGTATAGGGAAACTTAAAAAGAAGAGAAAAAAGAGAAAAAAAAACAGAAAATAGAACGAGTAATGGAACGTCATAGAACGTCGCCAGCAGGAACAGCAAACTCTGCAAAATTCTTTCCCTTATGGGTCCACTATACACTGTGGTACAAAGATAGTAATGTAGGATGTAGTTATGTTCAATTCTACCTAAACTATATGGACTCGTCCGGTGTTAGCCTAGGGTCCACTAGTATGGAAGTAGATGGCATGTCCGGAGCACATTGAGGTGTAGGCTCGGAAACAATGACTGAGGTGTAATGAATCCAGGTGGCCCAGATACTTTGAAATTGCTCATAACGGTCCCTGCATTTCGCGACCCACTCCTCCGCTGTCATAATGCTGTTGACCAGGCGAATCCACTCGGATCGCACCGGGACCTGAGCTGACTTCCAGTACACAGGAATAATGCGCCTGGCCGCATTTACCAAATGAGGTAAAACCGACTTTCGATAGTGGCGCAGAGGAATGGGTGGCACGTGCAACAGAAAATACAGGGGGGAATCATCTATTTCAATATCTAAGATGACCTTAATTTGTTCTCGAACATCTCACCAGAAGGGGCGGAGTTTAGGGCACTCCCACCAAATGTGAAGGAAGGAGCCCCGAAGCCCACACCCCCGCCAGCAAGAGTCCGAGAGTGCCGAAAAAATCCTAGTCAGGACAGTCGTTACCCTATACCATCTAGTTAACAACTTATAGCTGTTTTCTTGCATCTTGGTATCAACGAGCTCTTATGAGTAAAAACATATAAATGGCGCAGCTGGGTCTCTGTAAATGTGTGCCGCAGGTCCCTCTCCCACTCCCGAATGTACACGGGTCTTTCACCCACATCAGGAGTCTGCAAAAGCCCATAGAGCAGCGAGATAGGGCGGGGAATCGGTTCAGCGGATACACACAGTTTCTCAAACGGGGTCATGGAGGACGCGGGCCTAACCACTTTAGGAAGGCTAGTAATGAAATGGTGCAGCTGTCTATAGCGCCATTCATCCATTGGAAAACGACCAAATTGGTCGCAAAGCCAATTCAGAGACACTAGGCCCCTTGCATAAACCTCCTACAGCGCACCTCGCCATCATCCATCCAAGATCTAAAAAAGGGTACCTGCTCTCCAGGAGGGAACCACGGGAAACCACCCAGAGGCGCGAGCGGGGACACTGATGGAGACAACTCCTCACATTCGCGCAGCCTATCCCATAGTCTAAGTGCATGGAGGGTGGTAGGAGATACTAGACTATAAAAACCCTGAGAATCACCGGGCAGCCAAGGTGCATGGGATAGGTTCCTACCTGCCAAGGATTTTTCAAGGGGCACCCATGCCTTGGATCTGACATGAGGATGCCGGTCCAGAATCCGTTGCAGTGAGATAGCTTCATAATATCGCCGCAACGAAGAAACCCCTAGATCTCCCATGTTTCTTGATATTAATCGTAATGGCAAATTTTTGTTATCAATGTAGCTTTCAAATTTGACAATATTTTCTGGTGCATATTTTATGCCTAAATCTACAATTTGTAGTTCTTCCTCAGATAGAACCACATTACTTATATTAAAGATGCCCTCCCCTATGACTCTTTTCCTTTTTCTGTCCCCCTCTGCATCCTCTTCTCATTTCTTACATATTGGTATTATTCCTTTGGGGCATTCCTGGGGTCCTGATAGGGTCTGTGGGATTCCCCCCATTGTCTCCCATCTCCCCCTTGGTAATCCTGGTTGTGTCTGTGCGGCTCCCTCCATTACCCTCTTGTTGGGGTGATCTGTTGGGTTGTGGTGGCCTATATCCTCTGTACCCACCCCTCTGTCTACCTCTGGGTGGTCTGTTGGGGAATAGTCTACCTTGGGGTCCTTAATCATACCCCTATCTTTTTCTCCCAGGATTTCTCTAGGAGATGCAAATCTATTTTGTAGTGGTACTCTATATTCTGATACACCCCCATTTCCCTGCAAATGGAGCGTGTCTGATTATAGGGTGGGGTTGGTCTGATCCCACTCTTTTTTTGTTTTTATTTTCCGTATTTTGCCATTTATTTCCAGAGTGATCACCCCCTTGGTTACTCTAGGGGTTGTCACCACCCTCTCTGCAGCGGATTCTCTTGAGACAGTCCCTTCTTGTTGTTCCTGCCATTTATACACATTTTTATCATTGTAATCTTTAATGTTCCTGTAAAATTTTTAGATTTTTTTTTTTTTTTTTTTTACGGGTCTCCAAGTCTGTTTTTTTTAAGGAACTCCAGTAGATGTTTGGATTTTTTCTTATACTCTGGTTTCACTGAATGGTGCCATCTTTTCTCTCAGCTGTGAGATCTTAGTGTCTATTTTGGACAATTTGACATTACATCTGTGGGTGATAATGCCTGATAGTTTTTTTTTTCTCACTCTGTTTGAAAAAAGTGTTCCACTAACCCATGAGTTCTTTATCATCTATGTCATCATTTGGGTTCAAATCTCACTTAAGTCTTCTAGGAGTAATACTATGTTCCATGTACCTTTTCAAGGATTGCGACATCCCACCAGGTTTTCATTTGTTTTTTCCATGATATGTTTGAGTTTTTTAAATCCCTGTTCTATGTCAATATTAGCCTCATTTGGGTTACTCATTTGGGTTACTAGATAATAACTCCTCTAAATTAATTTTACTGCTGTTTAAAAAATGTGAAAACATCCATTGCTGCGAGTGCCTCAAGAGCTGGCCACTGGCCATGGCATGCTGGCTTCGCTGTATCAAGCAGGAACAGTGTAGGTTGTTACATTGTTTTTATTTAATTAATGTTACAACATTTTATTGCACATATTTTGTGCTCTATTTACATTTGTACTGTCGTTTTTTCTATTTTAGGGATAACCTCCATCTGGCTGAAGCTGCAGGATCAAGTTTATCTCTTTACCCATAAACCATCTCTACCCCTGCATTAGTTCTCTGGACCTTTATTGTGCCACTATTCACCAGTGACACAGTTTATTAAGTGTTGTGCACTATTCCCAGCCTTCCTTTCTAATCCTTTGCTTTCCCATAGACCTTTATAGGAATGCAAAACTTATTTGAAATCCTATCAACACAAAGCTTTAGTTCCTTTTCTAATAGCAATGTTAACATTTATATCTTCCCTAGGCTCATGCAACAAGTCCAAAACTGGAGAAATATTGAACTGTTTATGATGTATAATGAAACCATCACTACTATCAAGTACTGCTTGAACCTTTGAAGAAGGGGCTACCTTTGAAAAGCTAAGCTACTATCAAGTCCAATCCTTTTTTCAATGGTACCTTATCATTTTTATATGGAACTTTATACTTTTTGTATTGGAATCCTCTTAAAGTTTTGAGGTAGAGGTCCTATAAAAATAATAATTTCTTTTTTTTCAATAGCAAGGTTGACATTTGTAACACCCCTAGGCTAATAAAATGGGCAAGACCACAGCAGCAAATAATGAACAATGATGTAGACAACCATTACTACTACTATCAAGCCCTACCCCTCTTTTGTGTTGATACTTTGTAACTTTTATTCTGGAACATGTATTGGAATCCTCTTAAAGTTTTGAGGTTGAGGTATTAAATTATATCAACTGACTTATTGGTAAGACCTCCATGCTCCATTCTTCTCTGTCTACTTGACTTACCTCTGCTTTTCCACTGGCTTTTCTCTGACCAGATGACCGCAAGCCACAAATCCTAATGCAGCCTCCCCTTTTCTAGTCACCTGCACCTTTCTCACCAGCCAGCGATCCTCTCTCTTCAAAAGGACTTGGAGTCGTTCTCCGGTTTTAACAGTGATTTCATCTTCAGATGTGGCCTGGAAGTCTATTAAACCCAGATATTTATCCGATAGACCACCTATTTGATCATCCCTAAGTAGAAATGGCAACCAAAATAAAATGTTTTTATTAAACAGCAATTTCAAATTGCACATTTTTTATCATTACTAGATCTTTTTTAAGGTAAGTTATATACATCTTGGTCAAAGACAGGCATACAAAATAGTGTGCTGTATCCTTAGAACTTTTTTACCTTCTCAAAGCAAACTTCTATTTGACATCCCTGGCCAATATAAACAATCAAAATCCAGATTTTTACTACAGTTTTTGAGGTCAAAAAGGAATATAATTTTTAGAGGGGGTGAAGCTATTGAACCATTGTGTCTACTTTCTGTGTTTACCCATTTACCTCACTTGTTGCGAATATGGATCTGTATTGTGCTGGTATGGTATGAGAATTCGGGGGGGGGGGGGGGGCACCAAATTCTAATTACATGAATTTTGTTATGTAAGAGACAATTAAATTACCTGTGATCTCACACACCAAGCAGGAGGCTATCACTTTCCTTCTGGTTCCAGGTTAATGACCACAGGCATCTTTGGATGGGGCAGTGGGAGGAGCATTGTTGTCAAGGTTTTGTCATTTTGCAGGGGACCTGAAATGTGTTTCTCTTATCAGTACAGATGAGGCACCATTCAGGGTGAGTGTGATATGGCTATCCTAAGCAGGCTCAGGTAGTGTCAGCCTGTGAAAAAGACTTTCTTCCAAAAAAGTCACAATGCTTTCGTCTTTTACAAGGCAACATAGCAGATTCCAGGTTTGTGTTTCCTACCTCATCAGATTTAAAGAGTGTTTTTACTCTCCCAGGATCCCGCTCCCCTACAGCATCCTTAGCAGTTGATATGCGTCCTTGTTTTCTAGGAAGGGAATCACGGTGAGGAAGGCTGAGCGATACACTCCCTTCCATTTGTTCTATTTGGGGTTCTCCTTTTATGGAAATTCCTTTTTGCCCTCTTCAGCATTTTTGGGCTGGCTGGGACCATGATTGGTCCTAGACAGGTTGGAAAAAGTTATACACTAACATACAAAAAGCAATCCTATCCACACATCCACGAAAATCCACATGTAGACATGTTGGGCCTGCTCATTTGTGGCAGGATTTCTACTCTGAACTTGACCTAGTCCTCGGCAAAATACGACTTTTGAGTAAACACCAATTGGAAAGGGAATTGAAAGCCCCAGCCACTGTTCTTTTGACAACAGCCTCAGTATGTTCACACGTATTAAACCAAATCTAAAGCCAATGCATTTTTGTTTTTGGATGCTTGGGTCCTGCTGACCCAAGCACTTATGGGACATTGTAACCTTGTCACCTATGGCCACACATGGACTCCTGGCATAGGTTGCATATGGATATGTATATGGTTGTTGATTTTTGCTGACATGTGAGAGAATGCTAGCATTTTATGCGTGGATATCCTTAAAAATTCAAGGATTGTTAGTCCCTGAGGATGCATAAACATCTCTCCTGTTATGATACTATCCATATTTTTACAAGCTGTCGAGTGCATATGCACAAACATTTCTTCTGCAGTGAAATTATCTATGTATACATCATCAGGCTGTGGAGTACCTATGTTCTATGGTATGATATGTTGGAAAATCTAACAGGAACGAAAGTGATAGCTAAGGGTAGGGGCACAGAAGTGCCTGGTTTAATTCTCCAAATTGGCCACTGGGTGTTATAGTTAGTGTTGGGAACCCTTGTAGTGAGAGTAGGCAGTGTAAATGCCTATATAGCCACTAGACTAGAGGCCCCAGAGTAGTGAGTACAATGTACCATAAATGGTGAGCAAGTGCCAGCCCTGCCTCTTCCAGTTTTAGGCACTTTGGGAAAGAGAGCTCAGTATAAATTGACTGGTGTGGTTGGTCTTGGAAAGCAGTGCTAGGATTAAGGCACGGCAAAGAGTGTTGAGTGTCTAGTTTTCTGGGAGATTCCAAGGAAGGAGAGGTGCAGGACTAATGGGTCTCACATTTGCATGAAAAGTAGGATTCTGGGAAAACCCCGAAAGGTATGGGCTACTCCTCAACTTGCATCTCTTCTCCGCTGTTCTCTTATCTGTTTGCAGCTTTAAGAATGTGTCATCACCATTGGGATGACTGATAGAGGGTACACTTGTAAATCAACTGTATTGACTCTGCTGTCCCCTAACCTCAGGTTGGAAATTACCTCTGGAAACAAATAGGTTCTAAATGAGGTTGTTGTTGGGGTCCATTGCTGTAAGGCCTGAAGAAGATATAAGACAGACTGTCGAGGGTGCTGGTAAGGCCAGACTGAGAACCAATGTCCTTATGCTAGTAGAAACCCTAAAGAGGATCCCATGCCCATAGTATCGGGTGAGCCTAAGGGAACCAACCTATGTCTAGGCGGAAATGGGTGCCCCCCTATCACATGGTTGTTTGTGCACACGGAGGATATGCAGCTCACTACGTGGCTAGGCAGGCTGATATTGTTGGCCACCGTATTCCAGCTAAGTGGATCTGAATCGTCACAAAATATTTCTCCAGGAATTAAAGTTCATGTTAAACATGGAACAACTGTTTCCCTAGGGAAATGCTGAGTACTATACAATACGCATCAACATTGTATGAACTTTGCTATCTATGCAGCAATCAACATTAGATGAACTTTGTCTTGCGCCGTCTGTGCAGCAATAACAAGAACGGTGATATTAAGTGGTATTCTGAGAGAAGTTTGTGATTTGTTATCCCTTTTGGAAAACAAAAATTCCCACTCCTATCCCTGTGTTGGAGAAACATGCAGTAGATAATTGGATGCACCTTTTGTTTAGAATAATTTGATTGGTGTTTTTTTTTTTTTTCATGAAGGTTATAACTTATTACAAATTATTTGTTTCTGCTGAATATTGGTCTTAAACAGTTTTTTATTGCTGTCTGTGTCTCCGGGAGATTCACTTTCTCTGTCAGTCCTGATGACCGTTCACCAGGATGGAAAGTGAGGGGAAAATTTAAAGTTTTATAGTTGTCACCAGAACAGTTATTTCTTCAATTTCTTTCAGTGATCATCCACCACCCAGTGGAGAGTTAGGTGAGCTGCAACTCCTCATTGTTCATATCACCGTTTGTCATTTTTAAGAATCATCTGCCTGGACGGTTTAAATCTAGGATCAGCGCATGAACTGGTATTGTGTTCTTCAGTTTGTTTGCCAACCCAAAGAGCCTAACTTTTAGAAAAAATTTAGAAAAAAAGTAGACGTTGTTTTGTAAACAGTTGCAAATATATGTGAAGCTGACCCGCCACTCCGGGGCACCTCTGTAAAGTGTGGCCCTACACTAATTTATGCGGGTTCCCAGACTAGGTAATTTACTGTATTTGCTCAGGTTTATGCTGGTGGTTTCAGGAGGGGACAATCCAGCACTCTAGTAGGAGAATCTGGAATTTTACTGCCTTGGAACTCATGAAGATATTGAAGAGTACACACAGGCACCTCTAAAGGTCTGCATTTTATCCTCGTAATCAGAACATTTTAGGTTCTAGTTTCGTAAATTCAATTTTATGAAGCTGCGAATGTTGCATTTCCCAATAAGATTCCTCTAGAAGCCTTTTCCACTGGAAACAGCAAACCCAAATACCCCCTATGGATACTAGTACGTCTATGTTATCTTTGGTTTTTAGCTTTCCTTTAATTCAATCCGTTGCACATTTTCCAACTATTTTCTGCATCTTGAAAAATCTCTGTTCTTGAGTGAGCCTATGCTTAATTTATGAACAAAAAGGTGTGGTGAAACTCATATGTGTGAATGGCAAAGCATGTTTTGTCCTCATATATGTGTTTAAAAAAATCACTATATGCACATAAGGAGCATCTTGCAGCAGCCCACTCCAGGCCTACTGCACATTGTTAGATAGAAGGTCCAAAACCCCTGTTCCATTGCTCCGGCTCTACACCTCAGTTTTTTTTGTAAACACACCTCCACTTACTTATAAGGAGTCCCTCAGAAGTCCATTACTTCAATCCTCAAGAATAGGCTGGCCCTCAATTGTAAAAACAATGTACTGTAGGCCCTGGTGCAGGAACTAGCTTATCAACCCTCCAAGGGAGGGAGCTACACACAAAGTGGTCAAAGAGGCCCTAAAGCTCACTTTTAAGCTGAATAGAAGTTTTAAACTGGCTCTGAGATTGAATATCAGTCCTCTCTGAGTGGCTTACACATGCTTTTTGGCATTTATATGCAAATAGTGGCCCACTCAAAAAGTGTTTGCTCTGTCTTGCCCACAGGTTCATTTTAAATGAGACAGTAGCTGCCCTTTCTCAAAATTTCTTACTTTTTTTTTACCTTTTCATGATGCAGTGCTCTTACTTACGTGTTGTTCTCCACCGTCTCTACTGCTAGATAGTTAGATGGCACCATTCCTTTCTCGCCAGTTTTGCTACCATCGAAGTCTATCTTCTCGACCAGGCACCACCCATCGTACTTTTCCACAACATGAAACCATTCCCAGGGCTTGAAACTTAATTCGTCCTCATCACTGGCATCATAGTCATACAGGCTGATATACCTATGTTCTGGCTCGCTCATGATCACAAAGTCATTGGATGACCAGATCAGAATGGAAGTACCAGCTGCAGCATGGCCAAGAAAAACAAGTCTCCAAATGTAGCATGCCTCCCAAGAGCAAGGTGCATGGATTATGTAAATGTTACTCAGCCCTCAGCCTGTTACTCAGGGTCAGCCCTAAGTGATCACTGGGTTGTAACTGACTATAATACTTGTTATACTTCCTCATTGCTTTAGGGTTTATTTCTCTCCACAAGGTAGAGGATAAGCTGTGAAGAGAGAGAGGACAGGAGCTACATCATTACCTGCTTTTATATCACACAGTTCAGGAAAGGAATAGGACTTTGTACAGTTCAAGAATTTTTATTAAGGATGAGCTGAGTGATTTCTCTGAAGCCAAATTGATGCAAAGTGACAGGAAAACCCATTTACCTGCTAAGGCCAACTTTTTTCAAATAAAGAGGCTGTAGTCTTTTTTTTTTTTTTGGGAGGGGGGGGGGTTACTCAGTGTTGTTTAGTTTTTTATTTAGCTTTCTTTTTTGTGTTTTTGCCTTTTTGTGTATTTGTTTGTATACTTTTGGCTTTTTTTTTTTACTTTTTTTCAAACTTTTTTTCACTGTGTTTTCTTCCATGTAATGAGGGCCTTTTTTGGTAAAAGAAGAAATCTAAGTCAGTTGAATAGAGCTTCTATAACCAATAGCCTTCTGTAATCATGATCCACTTATTGCCCATTCCCCCCTAAAGGCAGATTTTTAGCTTGCCTATGCAGGACAAATGGAGGGCATCACATTTAGAAAGGGCATTCCCTGACCTACATATACTTTTTTTGCACTACCATACAGCAAATCGTTCCTACACAGCTATTGGCGCTACCTGGTACTTCTGGGTATGGGGGAGCATGCCTCTCTCTCTCTCTGTCTCTGCTTCCCTGGGTAACCAACACAGCCAATCTAAGCACTGCAGATGGACAGTGAGTGCATGTAGAGTGAGTGTATGGGGGTCAGGAGATGTTTCAAACAGAGACAGCTTGAAAGGGAAGTGCTTATTTTGTCTCTTTAGCTATCTCATGGTGATCTGGGAATCCATTGTTATGGACCACAAGATAAAGTAACCCTTTCCCGTGAGAGCGTTGACATTGTCAAGGCCTATAACAATCAGCATAATTGCGTGACCAGGGGGTGACATCACTGCTCCTATCAATCAGCCTGAAGGGAAGTAACAGTAATACTGCTGCTAAATGAATCTCTTCCTGCTGCCGCTGGAGGTTCCACCAGGCCTGAACACCTGTAAGGTGGTGAGCATGCCTGACATGTCTATGACCCCCATACACTGTTGTGGATGGGGCCTACTGTCTCTGTGCACTAGGGGTATCTTGCCCAAAGGCGCATTTATCAATGCCCAGGAGTAGGCGGGAATTGCAGTCATGCGTTTAGTTTAACATTGAAGCAAACCCGACTTCGAGATGAGCTCCCACTGCATTTAGTAATGAAGCCGAGTTTCTTTATTAAGGGGTGGGCCATAGCTCTACACACAGTGACTTGTATGTGTTGCATTCAAAGTGGCAGGTAGAACCGCACCACTTTCACCAGTCTGCTTACCTCTGCTGCCCCACTCCCAGTAACAGAATGAAATCCTGCTGGACAGATAGCATAGATCTCATGTGTGTCCTGTGCTCACTTTTCCTCTTCCATACCATGTAGCTAGGCTGAGGGCCTCCGTAACGCTCATCTGCTCCCAGTTGCTATGGGAGATGGACACCTAAGATGAGAGCCCAAATAGTTACCAGAGGACATCTCACCTTACATATCAAATGTTTAAACTGAGAAATGTATAATTTTAAGGGAAAAATAAGTCCATTTTAAATTTTATGGCATCAACACAAAAAAGTTGGGACAAGGCCATGTTTACCACTGTGTGGCATCCCCTCTTCTTTTTATAACAGTCTGCAAACATCTGGGGACTGAGGAGACAAGTTGTTCAAGTTTAGGAATAGGAATGTTGTCCCATTCTTGTCTAATACAGGCTTCTAGTTGCTCAACTGCCTTAGGTCTTCTTTGTCACATCTTCCTCTTTATTATGCGCCAAATGTTTTCTATGGGTGAAAGATTTGGACTGCAGGCTGGCCATTTCAGTACCCGGAACCTTCTTCTATGCAGCCATGATGTTGTAATTGATGCAGTATGTGGTCTGGCATTGTCATGTTGGAAAATGCAAGGTCTTCCCTGAAAGAGACGACGTATGGATGGGAGCAAATGTTGTTCTACAACTTGGATATACTTTTCAGCATTGATGGTGCCTTTCCAGATGTGTAAGCTGCCCATGCCACACGCACTCATGCAACCCCATACCATCAGAGATGCAAGCTTCTGAACTGAGCGCTGATAACAACTTGGGTTGTCCTTGTCCTCTTTAGTCCGGATGAAATGGCGTCCCAGTTTTACAAAAAGAACGTCAAATTTTGATTCGTCTGACCACAGAACAGTTTTCCACTTTGCCACAGTCTTTTTTAAATGAGCCTTGGCCCAGAGAAAACCCCTGCACTTCTGAATCATGTTTAGATATGGCTTCTTTTTTGGCCTATAGAGTTTTAGCCGGGAACGGCGAATGGCACAGTGAATTGTGTTCACCGACAATGTTTTCTGGAAGGATTCCTGAGCCCATGTTGTGATTTCCATTACAGTAGCATTCCTGTATGTGATGCAGTGCCGTCTAAGGTCCCGAAGATCACGGGCATCCAGTATGGTTTTCCCAGCCTTGACCCTTACGCACAGAGATTGTTCCAGATTCTCTGA
Organism: Pelophylax lessonae; assembly: GCF_965119305.1. Classification (NCBI taxonomy): domain Eukaryota; kingdom Metazoa; phylum Chordata; class Amphibia; order Anura; family Ranidae; genus Pelophylax; species Pelophylax lessonae. The sequence continues at coordinate 205,412,755 of NC_138778.1, forward strand.
ATCTTTGGATGATATTATGCACTGTAGATGATGATAACTTCAAACTCTTTGCAATTTTTCTCTGAGAAATTCCTTTCTGATATTGCTCCACTATTTTTCACCGCAGCATTGGGGGAATAGGTGATTCTCTGCCCATCTTGACTTCTGAGAGATACTGCCATTTTGAGATGCTCTTTTTATACCCAATCATGTTGCCAATTCACCTAATAAGTTGCAAATTGATCCTCCAGCTGTTCCTTATATGTACATTTAACTTTTCCGGCCTCTTATTTCTACCTGTCCCAATTTTTTTGGAATGTGTAGCTCTCATGAAATCCAAAATGAGCCAATATTTGGCATGACATTTCAAAATGTCTCACTTTCAACATCTGATATGTTATCTACAGTATTGTAAATAAAATAAAAGTTTATGAGATTTTTAAATCAGTCCATTCCTTTTTTATTTTGTACTCTACAATTTGTACAGTGTGCCAACTTTTTGGGAATTGGGTTTGTACCAACCCCAATGTGCACCATTTTAATTGAATTCAGACCAGGCTCAAGGACACATTTTCACTGTCTCTACTGATCAACTTCAGTGCAAACATGATAAAAGTGCAATGATTTATTCCCTGATCCTGACTAATTGATAGGTGGCCTAAGCTTACCTTAACAGGTGTTAGTCCATGGTGGCAGAGTCTATACTAGCTTGGATAATCTTCAAAATCCTAGTGCCTCCGAAAGACTGCAAGGCACAGCAGTCCTCCTCCTAGCAGGAGATTACATCTACAAGCTTGTCTGTCTTTTTCTCATGCAGCAGCTCTCTGTGTGCAGAGCCTATCCATCCTTTTATTTACAGCACAGAGGAGAGGGCAGAGCCCTGCAAGAGTCAGGAAATGCATTAACCCTCCCTAAACTGGGCCAGTCGCTATCTTACTAAACCCAGACTTTCAACCTGCTAACCCACCAGTTTAGTTTGGCCATTTGCCGAACCTCCGAACAAGCAAAATACGGTCTGATCCTAGGCCCTGGATCCTAGGAAGTAACCAGAGACAAACCCATAGCGTAATTCCACTTATTAAAACAACTGATTAAAACAAAAAAGTTCACTTGGGCAGTACATTATGGCGACTAAATGGCGCTGAAAAGCATAGGAAACACATATGTCTTTAAAGCAAGAGATACAATTTAACCACGCCAGAGAACTCTAGCTAGAAAGCAGGGCCCAAAGCGTAAAATAAAAAAAATTTAAAAAATTAGCGTAGGGCAGACACGACCAGGTGAAGAGGGGAGACAGGTCAAGAAAAGGTTCTTTAAGGAAAGGTATGGTTACGGAAAATGCGGGCTTATCTGATTGGAGGGGGTGATGTCTGGGTGGGGTTTGGAGCAGTCTAGGAGGGGTGGTTCCTGTCCTGGCGTCCAGAGGGAGATCAAAAGAGGCAGAAGAATGAGCTTAGGCGCTTGGTGGTGAGGAGCCTCCTGACTCCACATAGCTGAGTTTGATACTATTATGGCCCAGCTCAGGGCTGCAGTCACTTTAAATGGGACCGAGTGGCTCCGTGCCTAGGTCTCTTCCATGCTGGGGATACATGACTCTCCTACTGTGGCGAGGGCAGGATGTACTGTGTGCTCGAAGGTCTTGGCTCGGTGTCAGGACAGAAGCCCAGACAGGGACCCTCCAGGCCCACCGGTGAAGCGAGCATCTGCTTCTGCCAGTGGAACTGCTGTGAGGAATCCTCTACAGCAGCAGAGCTCTGGGGGTGGGGAGCGCAGGCATGTTTCCGCCTCTCCCCGGCCCACTCAGTGACTATCTCTGGACTCCTCTCCTGGCGATGTTCCTGTCAGGAAGGAGTCTCTGCGTGGGAGTGGACCAGTTGCGGCCGCCGGGCCTTCTTACCTCTTGGCTGGCGGCTCCTCTCACTAATACACCTGCAGCCGCTGCCAGGCAGAGGAGGGGTGTTAAGGGGAGCATGTTGGGCGCCCAGGGCACTGGGCTTTCCACCAGGCAGACCAGGACATCTGTGGGTGGAGCTGGTGAGAGGGTGCGTGGACAATTTCCACTCAGTGCCCCGATGGAGATTTCACAGGAGTGTTGCTCGGAGGATGAGCTTTCCGTTTCAGAAGAGGAGGAGCCGTGCGGCAACCCAGTGGCGAGGGAATCCGGAACAGCGGCTGGTGAGACCCCCCCTAGGCAGCCGGGTGAGTGTGATGTTTCCTTTTTGTCTGTTTGTGTGTTACGTGAGCTGTTAGGGGTGGGGCTAATTCTTTAGGACCTGTTTCTGCGGCCCCTCAGGTGGCGGGCGTTGGTACCTCCGCTTTGGGGTCGGAGAAGGCGTTAGGCAACTTTCTCTTGAGTTTGTGGGAGCTGGTGGGGCAGTTTGAGCCGGGGAGTGGGGGTTTGCCCTACACCTACAGCAGCATGGGTGCTGCCCGGTCCTGGGGGGCATCAGTTGGGCAAGTCCCTGTGCTCGCGGGTTGGTGTGCTTCCCGTAGGGCCGGCGCCGGTCACGAATGGGATCTCGCCCCCTGATACAGCGGCTGTGGTGGGCGTCGCAGCATTGGTGGACAAGAACGGGACTACGAGGGATGGCGTTGGGAAGGCTAAAAACGGGCTGACTGGACGATTCGGCTAGGTGGGAGGTTTTCCCTGTTTCAAGAGTCTGCTGGGTGCACATTTGAAGCCGGAGGTCGGGGAGAAGGTTTGGAAGGGTGAGTATGTGGAGATTTTTACTCTATTGCCTCTTGAAAAATGTAATCTGGACAGGCTCAAACTAGAGGAACACAAGAAGGAAGATGAGGAGAAGCGGTGATACCGGCTGATTCCGCATACCTTCTCTAATTGGCTGCAGACATTTGGCATTCTGGCGAGCGTTATTGGGAAACATTGATCGTCTCTCTTCTGCTACTTTGACGCTATTGGTGAGGCCTACAGGGTATATGAGGGTTCGGCGTGGCTGTGGTACGACGAGCAGTTCCGACAGCGAAAAACCATCCGCCTGTCCTTGCGTTGGGATCACAAGGACATCAGCCTCTGGATGAGGCTTATGTCCTCAGTGGGGGCGCCGAGTCAGTTTTTTTCCAGGGGGAGGGGGGAGCGGCGGTTCATCTACCCCTGGACAACCAGCCATGAAGAGGTGGAGCTTCTGCTGGCAGTTTAATGAGGGGGCCTGAAAATTTGGGGGGCCTGCCGCTTCAAGCACGAATGCTCCGGTTGCAGAGGCTCCCATCCTTTGTCCCGATGCTTCAAGTCTGTTAAAGCATGTTCAGGAGAGTCTGCAAACAAGAGGGATGACGCCACTGAAGGTGGAAAGGCTGCGGCCTTACCTAAATAGATACCCCGATCAGGAAGCTACCCGGCTGTTGGAGGTTGGTTTCTCCGTGGGATTTCGTATCCCTTGTTCCATGGCCTCCATTCCACTGCTAGCACGGAATTTGCGTTCGGCATTGCAGCATCCATCAGTGGTTTCTGAAAAAATACAAAAGGAAGTGGCGCTAGGCCGTATGGGTGGCCCTTTCTCTTCCTTGCCCCTGTCGGATTTGGTGGTTTCCCTGCCGGGAGTGGTGCCGAAGAAAGAGCTAACAAGTTTCGCCTAATTCATCACCTTTCCTTCCCAAAGGGAGGGTCAGTGAATGACGCGATTGATTCGGAAGCGTGTACGGTGTCTTATACATCCTTCGATACGGCGGTATTTTGGGTGCGTCGTTATGAGCAAGGTGCTCTAATGGCAAAATCTGACATCCGCTGCTTTCGGTTCACCCGGGCAGTTTTCACTTGTTAGGCTGCTGGTGGCAGGGGGCGTATTACGTGGATCGTTGCCTCCCCATGGGGTGTTCCATATCCTGCGCATTGTTTGAGACGTTCAGCTTCTTTGTTGAGTGGGTGGTGCAGGATGTATCTGGGGTGAATTCCATCATCCACTATTTGGATGATTTTCTTTGTGTGGGACCGCTCTCCTGCACCGTGTGTGCCGTTCTTCTTGCCACATTGCAACACATCACTGTTCGTTTTGGGATTCCGCTGGCCCCAGATAAGATGGAAGGCCCAGCGACAATGCTTAGCTTCCTGGGCATTGTGGTGGATTCTGAGTCCATGGAGTATCGCCTGTCGGAAGAGAAACTTTTGGCCCTTAAGGGAGAATATCGAGGCGGAGAGGACCTGGGACTACCGAAGATTCAGCTTTGCAGCTTACAGTTGTTGTTGGGTAAGTCGCCCACTCATTTTGTTAGTCTCAATAGGAATTCGGGAACATAGGGAGGACCTGTGGCTATGGCACAGTTTTTTGGAATCCTATAACTGGTGGTCCTTGTAGATGTCAGGGCCTGTCAGCAATTTTGACCTGGAGCTTTACACAGACGTGACCGGTTCTGCTGGTTACGAGGCATTTCACCGGGGTTGTTGGAGCGCAGCACCCTGGCCACGTTCATGGAAAGAGGCAGGTCTTCTTCAGAATTTGGTGCTCTTGGAGCTTTTTCCGGTGGTACTGGCCATGGAAATGTGGGGGGAGTCAATCTGGAACTTGAAGGTATGTTTGCATTGCGATAGTCTCGGGGTGCCCAGGGTATTAAATGCACCTCGGCTTCTTCTCAGCCGGTGGTGCGGCTTCTTCGGCACTTCGTTTTGCGTTGGCTTCAAATAAATGTTTTTCTTTATGCTGTGCACATCCCAGGGGTTGATGATACTTTGGCTGATGCCTTTCCTCACTTTCAGTAAGGCAGGTTCTGGGAGTTGGCACTGGCAGCGGAGCCACATGGGCTCCCGTGTCCAGACTGGCTGTGGGGGATTACCTTGGGATCATCGCTTGCTGGATCAGGAGGTCAGTGAGTGAGTCGACGTGGTCGGCCTATTCCAAGGTATGGCTAGAGTGGCTGGAGGTGTTGCGTTTGGCTGATGTAGATCCTATGGCCCCGGACAATAGGTTGGTGGTCCTATACTTTATTTCTAGACACTTTGAGAGGGGTGCATCGGTGTCAGCCATAGCGCGCAAGTTGGTAGTTACGACTTTACAATGGATTTTTTTGGTTTGGCAGGCTCTGAAGGGGTATAGCTGGTCATACAGGCGTAGGGATGCTAGGCGCCCTGTGTCATTTCCCGTCTTGCAAGATGTTTTCTCTACATTGGTTACGCAGTGCTCTCCGGGTTCCGAAATTTCCTTGTTTAAGGCGGCATTCTCTCTTGCCTTTTTTGGAGCCTTCAGAATTTGGGGAGCTGGTCAGCCCTTCCAAAGCAGTTTCGGGGGGCATACTGGCGCAGGATGTTTCCTGCAGGGAGGATAGGGTTAGCCTGCTTCTCTGCCGGTCAAAAAGAGATCAGTATGGTAAGGCCGTACAAGTTAAATTGCTTGCTCTGCCGACATCGCCTTTGTGCCTGGTGGGCACGGTTAGGGAATTACTTGCTGTGTGCCCGTGAGTAGAAGGGTTGTGTGGGGATTTGCTCTGGTAGGTAGGATTTGCGGGTGCAGCATAGAGGCAAAACAGATGATTCTTCAAGTAAATCAGGAGTGTTTTATTCACACTTCAGGAACACAAAAGTAACAGTCTTTCTTGGTGTTAACTCACACCCAACAAAAAGGAAAAACGACAGTCTTTTAAGGCAGGTTTAAACACAGCAACAAGTCCATTCACCTGTGTCTCTTTGGTGCTGTTCACACACAGCAACAGATCAGTTCACCTGCTTGAAACCCTTCCAGCCTCAGCACTCACTTCCACAGCCTTCTGGTGCATGGAGATAATTCTCAATCACCTGTTAGGCTGTCTGCCTTATAAACCCCAGGCAAGAGCGTGGGGAGCAGCCACCCACCCATACCTTAACTGCTCCCAATAAGAGCCGGCCCGGATTCGGCTTTGCAGCCACACTAAAATAGAAAAATGTCAAACAGCACTAGCTGCTGCTGACACAGAATTAACGGCTCTTATCTCACCGAGGCCAGGAACCTCGGTGACACGTATCTTCCGTCGACCACGGATCCATGTGCCCTGCCACATACCTCCCCCCTTTGTTCAACCCTCAGGGGGTGAACACATGTCATACAGTGTGCGCGAGACAGGGCATCCGCATTTCCCTGTAGGCGGCCTGCCCTGTGTTCCACTGAGAACTTGAAGTTCTGAAGGGACAGGAACCATCTGGTGACCCGAGCATTTCTCTCCTTGGCCTGGCTCATCCATTGGAGAGGGGAATGGTCAGTCACCAGACGAAATTTCCTCCCCAACAGATAATAGCGAAGAGACTCGAGTGCCCATTTGATAGCCAGGCACTCTCTCTCCACTATACTGTATCGGGTCTCTGCTGGGGTGAGCTTCTGGCTGAGGTACACGACAGGATGCTCCTCCCCATTGACCTCCTGTGATAGTACAGCCCCTAGACCTACTTCTGAGGCATCGGTCTGTACTATAAATCCCTTCTTGAAGTCTGGTGTGACCAAGACTGGGGACCCACATAGTGCCGACTTTAAAGCGGAAAAGGCCTCTTCCGCCTTATCATTCCAGTGAACCATGACGGACTTTCGTCCCTTTAGTAGCCCTGTCAGTGGAGCAGCTAAGGTGGCAAAATGGGGAATGAACCTCATATAATATCCCAGCATTCCCAGGAATGATCTGACCTGCTTATTGGTGACTGGTCGGGGCCAACTACGTATGGCTTCTATTTTGTTTACTTGGGGTTTGATGACTCCTCGCCCAACCACATACCCCAGGTATTTAGTCTCTTCTAATCCTATTGAACACTTTTTTGGATTAGCGGTCAGCCCGGCCTTCCTAAGGGCATCCACTACCGCCTGCACTTTGGGCAGATGACTTTCCCAATCCTGGCTGTGGATGACGACAATGTCCAGGTAAGCCGAGGCGTACTGACGATAAGGTCGCAACACTATGTCCATTAGTCTTTGGAAGGTGGCAGGGGCGCCATGCAGGCCAAAGGGCAACACCTTATATATAGGCCCTGAGGAGTAACAAAAGCCGTTTTTTCCTTGGCAGACTCCGTTAAGGGTACTTGCCAGTACCCTTTGGTGAGGTCTAGCACTGAAAAATATCGGGCTTGGCCTAATTTCTCAATCAGCTCGTCTACTCGGGGCATGGGATACGCATCAAACTTGGAGATTTCGTTTAGCTTACGAAAATCGTTGCAGAACCGCAACGTCCCGTCTGGTTTGGGTACTAAGACTATAGGACTGGCCCATTCACTTTTAGACTCTTCAATAACATCGAGTTTTAACATGAGTTGTACTTCTTCCTCATTAGCATGTCGCCGAGCCTCGGGTACCCGATATGGCTTTACCCGGACCTTGACCCGGGGCTCAGTGACGATATCATGTAGGATTAGAGACGTGCGTCCAGGGAGGTCTGAGAACACATCTGTGTTCAGACTAATGAACTCCCTGACTTCCTGGACCTGTTTGGAGGACAGGCTATCTGCAGCTTTTACCGAGGTTACTGCTTCACAGGCTTCAAGAGGAGGGGCTGGACCCAGTGGCGGCTGGTGCTCAAAATTTTTGGGGGGGGGGGGGCGCAAAAAGAAAAATGTAATAGGTATTGCTTCGCGCCAAAAAACGCAGTAAAAAAATTGCGTGACTTTGAAGCTGTGCCCCCTTCAATGCAATGAACACTGTGCTGTGCCCCCTTCAATGCAATGAACACTGTGCTGTGCCCCCTTCAATGCAATAAACACTGTGCTGTGCCCCCTTCAATGCAATAAACACTGTGCTGTGCCCCCACAATGCAGAGTTCAGCGGGCATGCCCCTTTCAATTCAGAGCGCCACAGCATTGTCCCCAATCACTGCAGAGCGCCACAGCATTGTCCCCAATGATTGCAGAGTGCCCACAGCATTGTCCCCCAATGATTGCAGAGTGCCCACAGCATTTTACCCCAATAAATGCAGAGTGCCCACAGCATTGTACCCCAATTATTGCAGCGTGCCCACAGCATTGTACCCCAATGATTGCAGAGTGCCACAGAATTGTACCCCAATGATTACAGAGTGCCACAGAATTGTACCCCAATGATTGCAAAGTGCCACAGCATTGTACCCCAATGATTGCAGAGTGCCACAGAATTGTACCCCAATGATTGCAGAGTGCCACAGAATTGTACCCCAATGATTGCAGAGTGCCACAGCATTGTACCCCAATAAATGCAGAGTGCCCACAGCATTACCCCAATGATTGCAGAGTGCCCACAGCATTGTACCCCAATAAATGCAGAGTGCCCACAGCATTACCCCAATGATTGCAGAGTGCCCACAGCATTGTACCCCAATGGTTGCAGAGTGCCACAGCATTGTACCCCAATAAATGCAGAGTGTCCACAGCATTACCCCAATGATTGCAGAGTGCCCACAGCATTGTACCCCAATAAATGCAGAGTGCCCACAGCATTACCCCAATGATTGCAGAGTGCCCACAGCATTGTACCCCAATAAATGCAGAGTGCCCACAGCATTACCCCAATGATTGCAGAGTGCCACAGCATTGTACCCCAATAAATGCAGAGTGCCCACAGCATTGTACCCCAATAAATGCAGAGTGCCCACAGCATTACCCCAATGATTGCAGAGTGCCCACAGCATTGTACCCCAATGATTGCAGAGTGCCCACAGCATTGTACCCCAATGATTGCAGAGTGCCACAGAATTGTACCCCAATGATTGCAGAGTGCCCACAGCATTGTACCCCAATAAATGCAGAGTGCCCACAGCATTGTACCCCAATAAATGCAGAGCGCCACAGCATTGTACCCCAATAAATACAGAGCGCCTCAGCATTGTACCCCAATAAATGCAGAGCGCCACAGAATTGTACCCCAATGATTGCAGAGTGCCACAGAATTGTACCCCAATGATTGCAGAGTGCCACAGCATTGTACCCCAATGATTGCAGAGCGCCAGAGCATTGTACCCCAATAAATGCAGAGTGCCCACAGCATTGTACCCCAATGATTGCAGAGTGCCACAGCATTGTATCCCAATAAATGCAGAGCGCCACAGCATTGTACCCCAATTAATGCAGAGTGCCCACAGCATTGTACCCCAATTATTGCAGAGTGCCCACAGAATTGTACCCCAATGATTGCAGAGTGCCACAGAATTGTACCCCAATGATTACAGAGTGCCACAGAATTGTACCCCAATGATTGCAAAGTGCCACAGCATTGTACCCCAATGATTGCAGAGTGCCACAGAATTGTACCCCAATGATTGCAGAGTGCCACAGAATTGTACCCCAATGATTGCAGAGTGCCACAGCATTGTACCCCAATAAATGCAGAGTGCCCACAGCATTACCCCAATGATTGCAGAGTGCCCACAGCATTGTACCCCAATAAATGCAGAGTGCCCACAGCATTACCCCAATGATTGCAGAGTGCCCACAGCATTGTACCCCAATGGTTGCAGAGTGCCACAGCATTGTACCCCAATAAATGCAGAGTGTCCACAGCATTACCCCAATGATTGCAGAGTGCCCACAGCATTGTACCCCAATAAATGCAGAGTGCCCACAGCATTACCCCAATGATTGCAGAGTGCCCACAGCATTGTACCCCAATAAATGCAGAGTGCCCACAGCATTACCCCAATGATTGCAGAGTGCCACAGCATTGTACCCCAATAAATGCAGAGTGCCCACAGCATTGTACCCCAATAAATGCAGAGTGCCCACAGCATTGTACCCCAATGATTGCAGAGTACCCACAGCATTGTACCCCAATGATTGCAGAGTGCCACAGTATTGTACCCCAATGATTGCAGAGTGCCCACAGCATTGTACCCCAATAAATGCAGAGCGCCACAGCATTGTACCCCAATAAATACAGAGCGCCTCAGCATTGTACCCCAATAAATGCAGAGCGCCACAGAATTGTACCCCAATGATTGCAGAGTGCCACAGAATTGTACCCCAATGATTGCAGAGTGCCACAGCATTGTACCCCAATGATTGCAGAGCGCCAGAGCATTGTATCCCAATAAATGCAGAGTGCCCACAGCATTGTACCCCAATGATTGCAGAGTGCCACAGCATTGTATCCCAATAAATGCAGAGCGCCACAGCATTGTACCCCAATAAATGCAGAGCGCCCACAGCATTGTACCCCAATAAATGCAGAGCGCCACAGCATTGTACCCCAATAAATGCAGAGCGCCACAGAATTGTACCCCAATGATTGCAGAGTGCCACAGAATTGTACCCCAATGATTGCAGAGTGCCACAGAATTGTACCCCAATGATTGCAGAGCGCCACAGCATTGTACCCCAATAAATGCAGAGTGCCCACAGCATTGTCCCCCAATCAATGCAGAGTGCCCACAGCATTGTCCCCCAATAAATGCAGAGTGCCCACAGCATTGTCCCCCAATAAATGAAGAGTGCCCACAGCATTGTCCCCCAATAAATGCAGAGTGCCCACAGCATTGTCCCCCAATAAATGCAGAGTGCCACAGCAATGTACCCCAATAAATGCAGAGTGCCACAGCAATGTACCCCAATAAATGCAGAGCGCCACAGCATTGTACCCCAATAAATGCAGAGCGCCACAGAATTGTACCCCAATGATTGCAGAGTGCCACAGAATTGTACCCCAATGATTGCAGAGTGCCACAGCATTGTACCCCAATAAATGCAGAGTGCCCACAGCATTGTCCCCCAATCAATGCAGAGTGCCCACAGCATTGTACCCCAATAAATGCAGAGTGCCCACAGCATTGTCCCCCAATAAATGCAGAGTGCCCACAGCATTGTACCCCAATAAATGCAGAGCGCCACAGCATTGTACCCCAATAAATACAGAGCGCCTCAGCATTGTACCCCAATAAATGCAGAGTGCCCACAGCATTGTCCCCCAATAAATGCAGAGTGCCCACAGCATTGTACCCCAATAAATGCAGAGTGCCACAGCAATGTACCCCAATAAATGCAGAGTGCCACAGCAATGTACCCCAATAAATGCAGAGTGCCCACAGCATTGTCCCCCAATCAATGCAGAGTGCAGCGTGCGTGCTCCCTTCAATTTAATGCACTTACCTGGCGGCGGCGGCGGGTTCTTCCCTCCTCGATCCAGTCCGTCCTCTCTGCGGCGGCGGCGGCGGGAAGGAGAGCGGCTTCTCCCTCGCCCCCATTGTGACGTCAGGGATCGGATGTCCTGGATGATGATTGGCCCAGGCTGGAGACTGGACCAATCACAGCCAGGATATCCGAAAGTGGGGGTGTCCAATCGCAAGGACTTGCGATCGGGTTACGCCCCCAGAAGGCTGCCGATCGGCGCCTCTTCTGGGACGTAACCCCACCCCCCCCCCCCCCCTAGCCACCACTTCAATTACAAAGGCCGGCGAACCCAATTTTTTTTTTTTTTAAACTTTATTTGTTCGCTGTCGTTTTTTTTTTTTTCTTTTTTTTTTTCTTTTTTTTAGGGGTAGGGGGGCAGCGCCCTGGCGCCCGCTATGCACGGGCCGCCACTGGCTGTACCCTTTTCACCTAGAAACCCTGGCTGGGGGCTTTCGTTCTCGGACAAGTCCCTATCTTTCCACGGCTTTAGTAAATTTACGTGGTACACCTGCTCCGGCTTCCGCCGCCCTGGCTGGTGTACTTTGTAATTTACTTCCCCTATCTTTTCGAGCACCTCATAGGGACCTTGCCACCTAGCTAGGAACTTGCTATCTACTGTTGGTACTAGTACCACTACCCGATCACCCGGGTTAAAGTTCCGGACCCTAGCCTGTCGATTGTAGATCCTACTCTGGGCTCGTTGGGCTGCCTCCATGTGTTCCCGAACCAAGGGCATCACCTTTTCCATCCGTTCCTGCATCTGGGTGACATAGTCAACCACACTTTTGTAGGGGGTGGGTTGTTGTTCCCAGGCCTCTTTGGCTATATCCAACAACCCGCGAGGATGCCTACCATATAACAGTTCGAAGGGCGAGAACCCCGTGGAAGCCTGAGGTACTTCTCGCACTGCAAACATCAGATAGGGTAGAAGCAGGTCCCAGTCCTTACCATCCCTGGAAACTACTCTTTTTAACATGTTTTTTAATGTTTGGTTAAATCTCTCGACCAGGCCATCTGTCTGGGGATGGTAGACGGATGTACGTAATTGTTTTATGTAGAGCAGCTTACAGAGTTCTCTCATAACCTTGGACATAAACGGTGTCCCTTGGTCAGTCAGGAGCTCTTTAGGCAGTCCCACCCGGGAAAACATTTCCATTAACTCCTTAGCTATAAGTTTGGCGGACGTATGTCGCAGGGGTATCGCCTCCGGGTAGCGAGTGGCGTAGTCAAGGATGACTAGAATATGTTGGTGACCCCTGGCAGATTTTGGAACAGGGCCGATTAGATCCATAGCGATTCGTTCAAATGGGACCTCAATTATTGGGAGAGGTATCAGGGGACTACAGAAATGGGGCTGGGGGCTAGTTATCTGACAGACCGGACATGACTTACAATACTCTTCCACTTCTCTGAACACACCGGGCCAATAAAACCTCTGTAGTATTCGGTCCTGTGTTTTCTGCCACCCCAAGTGTTCCCCAAGAACATGTTGGTGGGCAAGCTCCATAACAAGCTTGCGGTACGCTGTCGGCACCACCAACTGTTCAACCAGTTCACCCCAGATTTGATTCACTCGATATAACATTTCCTGTTGAACAATAAAACGTGGAAACATCAATTCAGCCCCAGGGTTTTTTGGTTTACCATTAATGATTACAACATTTTCCCAGGCCCTGCTTAGGGACATATCCCGGTGTTGTGCGGTCCCGAAATTTTCCCCGGAGACATTTAGGTCTGCCAACTCAGGGCCGGATGGCAAGTCCTCCACGTCTGCCACCATTACATTTAGTGGGGTGGTGTCCCCCTCTATCACAGAAGCTGTGGTCACCCCTACCGAGGGCCCTTCGGACTCAGGCTCCCAGGGCTCTGGCCTCACACTGGAACCAGGCCATTCTGCTAGGGTTGTCCCTGTCTCAGGCTTGTCAGACCCTTTAACTGTAGGCCACAGCGCCGGAAAACCTGGAAAGTCCCTTCCGATTATTAGTTCATGTGGCAACTTGGTAGCGACAGCCACCTCATGGGTCCATTTGCCGGCCGCTGTAGACAAAGTTACCAGCGCTGTGGGATAGTCCTTTAAGTCTCCATGAATACATACGACCCCGACTCTGCGGCCGGTATATTCAGCAGGCCGTATTAACGCCGTTCTCACCAGGGACACCAGACTTCCTGAGTCCAGCAGAGCCACCGCCAAAGTGTCTCCCACTTCCACCTGACACAGATGGTTACTGTCTATCACCTCACCAGTGCATGTGGCGCATAGCTTTCGTGCATACAACGAGTGGCGGTGTCCATAGTTAGTCTCCATAGGCTCGTCCTGTTGTGGACACTCAGCCCTCACGTGACCTGGCTCCTGACATCGCCAGCAGACTATTGGGGCCGGGCGTACAGGGAGTACGTCTTGAGTGTGTCTCATTGCCACCAAGCGTTGGGTCTGTAGCGGAGATTTCTGGGGTTTGACTGGCCCCCTCCCCCCTGTACATCCCTGCAAGTTCTTGGTGGCCTCATAGCGCTCCACCAGGTCAACCATATCCAGAGCATTGTCAGGAGAAGCCTGGCCGATCCAGTGCTGGAGGGGATAAGGCAAGGCCCTCCAAAACATGTCAGCCAACAAGCGGTCCAGCATATCAGTGGGATTTAACAGTTCAGGCTGCAGCCATTTTTGCAATCTGTGCAGTAAATCGTAATATTGTGGCTGGGCTGGTTCGGCCGCTTTGTAGCCCCACTGATGCACTCGCTGAGCGCGGACTAAAACATTTACGCCCAGTCTCGCCAGGATCTCACCCTTTACGGTCGGGTAGTCGGCAGCTTGGTCATCTGTCAAATCGAAAAACACCTGCTGGGGTCCGGATGCCAGGAACGGAGCGACCACCTCAGCCCACTGGTCACGGGGTAGTTTCTCCTGGACCGCCACTTTTTCAAATATGGCGAGGTACGTCTCGACGTCATCCGCAGGAGCCATCTTCGGTATTGCTGCACGGACCGCTTTCCGGACATCATGCACTCCCCGAGACACCCCAGACTTTTCCAAAGCCAACACATGTTGCAGCAGCCGTTGGTTTGTCTCCTGCTGTGCACACATAGCCTCCTCATGTCTTTTTTGCTGTTGCAGGTTGGCCTGGGCAAGCTGCCTTATCATCTCCTCCATCTTTTCCTGTGGCTGCAGTTTAGCAGGCTTAATATAGGACATGTAAAGTCACGTTCAGCAGAACAAAAATATTTTGGCGTCTTACGCCAGCCTCACTGCGTTTGCCCGCATCCTCCACCAAATGTGGGGATTTGCTCTGGTAGGTAGGATTTGCGGGTGCAGTATAGAGGCAAAACAGATGATTCTTCAAGTAAATCAGGAGTGTTTTATTCACACTTCAGGAACACAAAAGTAACAGTCTTTCTTGGTGTTAACTCACACCCAACAAAAAGGAAAAACGACAGTCTTTTAAGGCAGGTTTAAACACAGCAACAAGTCCATTCACCTGTGTCTCTTTGGTGCTGTTCACACACAGCAACGGATCAGTTCACCTGCTTGAAACCCTTCCAGCCTCAGCACTCACTTCCACAGCCTTCTGGTGCATGGAGATAATTCTCAATCACCTGTCAGGCTGTCTGCCTTATAAACCCCAGGCAAGACCTGGCCTGGAGCGTGGGGAGCAGCCACCCACCCATACCTTAACTGCTCCCAATAAGAGCCGGCCCGGATTTGGCTTTGCAGCCACACTAAAATAGAAAAATGTCAAACAGCACTAGATGCTGCTGACACAGAATTAACGGCTCTTATCTCACCGAGGCCAGGAACCTCGGTGACACGTATCTTCCGTCGACCACGGATCCATGTGCCCTGCCACAGTTGTTTTTGATCCATGCAGATGGATCTTCTTTGTTTAAATTTCAATTAATTTCAGTATTCCGAAAATGTCTGAGTGCTTTGGGTTTGGATGCGAAATGCTATGCTTCACACTCCTTCTGCATTGCGGCAGGCACTGAGGCCGCTCGATGGGGGTTGGATGAGGAAGCAGTCAAGCGTATTGGCAGGTGGGATTCCAAGTGCTTTTTACTGTCTGTTCATCCTCATCTTTTGTTGGCATAAGGGGATGTGTGTGTGTGTGTCAGTGTCTATACTGTTTTTTGATTCTGCAATCGTTGGTGTTATTTTGCTGTTCCTTTCTTTCAGGTGTTAAACCTTGCCTCGTCTGGATATTGGGCCACTCCTATGTGTTTTGGGGTGCTAGGCGAGCGGACGTTCGTCCTAATGGTAGATAACTGGGTTTCTCTCGACAGGAGGCCTGTGTCCAGTGGCTAGGGGAGCCAGGTATGATGTGGAGCAGGGCTGTGCCAGAAGTTCGTTTTTCACAGCTGGATAGGCAGTCGGATTTCCTGGTACTGCATGTAGGGTTAATGATTTGGGAGTTAGATCCATGCGGGAAGTGATTAGGGACATCAAATTTGATTTCCTTCGGCTCGGCACAGCCTTTCCTCAGTTGCTTATTGTGTGGTCTGACAAAGGTGCCCGCACGACCTGGAGTTTCCCTCGCCCCCTGAAGACGTCGTCACCTTCTGACGAAACCGGTAGGGGAACAGGCATCTCGTGCATCTCCCCGGTGTACTAGCTTTGGTCGGAGTCTTCAGCTATCCACGATTCACCAAACCATTCACAGGGAACTCCTCTGCAGGACACCAGTTATACGGATTATGTTGTTGTGACATGTGAGTGTAAAATCTTTCATTACATTAAATTAAGTGTCTCTGCGTAATTCACCATGAGGAGTCTCTCTTTCTTTATTTTTGTCAACCCCATGATTTATCTACCCTGGTAAAATCATCCATGAGGGTTTATACTGATCGTTCTGGAAAATATCCCTGGAGTGTTAGCGGTTCTGAGAATAGGATCTAACACCTTTACAGCTGATCATTGTGCCTTGAGTTAATTACCATTGGAGCTAGTGTAGATCTCTGTAATGGGAATTTACACATTCTGGTAAGCGGCCACATCATTTGTTGATTGGTGGAGGTTTTCTGTTATTACAACCAGCACATGGTGAACGGGATTTTTTCTTCTGAGGGGTTCATCTTTTTATGGACTTGTTATGGACTTTTATAATATATTTTATCATTCATTTTAATTGGTGTTCATTTCATTATGGGATCATGTGTTAATAATTTCTAAAGGTTATTGTGGTCAAGCAGTCATGACCGATTGCACTTTAACAACAAGATACTTGAAATACTGAAAATCAGGGCTTCTTTTTTCAACAGGAAGATGGGGGAAAGCAATTCCGGCACCTCCAGCGCTGAATGTATGTAATAACAAAGGGTGCTAGAGGGTCTATTGATGCTGGCAGGAATCTATTTTTGTGTAAGGGATCTACTGTTACTGAGGAGATCTATTGTTGCTGGGCGGGATCAGTTGTTGAGGGAGAGGTCTATTCTTGCTGGCTGCTGGAGGGTCTATTGATTCTGGCTGCTGGGAAATCTGTTGTTGCTGCTGGGGGTCTGTTGTTGTTGGGCTGGATCTATTGTCACTGGGATGTTATTTTGTAACTGGCTGTTTATTGTTGCTGGGGAGGGGGGTAGAATGTTATGTGGGTAATCTAGTGTTGCTGGGAATTATCTATTATTTCTAGGGGCATAGGTGTGCACAGGGGCTGTGCCAGGGCACACCCTAATCAACCCCATGCGGTGTAGATTTCCCCTGCTGTCTGGATCCGTGTCATTTACCGGCTTCTTTCTTTTCTGAATGAGCACAGTAAGTGATTGTACACAGGGCCGGACTGGCCTACCGGGATACCGGGAAATTTCCCGGTGGGCCGCCGGCCCTGGGGCCGCTTTAAAAGATAGGGCCGCTTTAAGCATTGGGGCCGGCCGCTTTAAGCATTGGGGCGGGGGCGCGCGCCGCTGTGATGATGGCCGCTGCAGCCCGGTCCCCGCTGTGCTCCAGAGTGACGTGACTATATACTTCCGATATACTTCTACATCAGCCACTGTGAGCGGCATGACGTCACATCCGGCGGGGGCGGGCGGCTGCGCGGAGGTGGATCGACTGACTCCAAGACTGTCACGGCGCCAATGGATCCATCATACCTCCCGCACAGCGAGACGCGCCAGCAGCAGCATGATCGCAAGTGAGGTGGGTCACACTAGAGTGAAGACTGAGAGAGACAGAGACTGAATGAGCGGCTGTGGAGCAGAGCCTGAGACAGGCAGCCAGAAAGAGTAAATGGGCTGGGGGGGACCTCGTCCTCTTGCATTTTGGGGGGGGGAATCAGGGCCCCTACTACAATGCTAACCTCCCCCTCCCCCTAATACAATGCTGGCCTGACTTGCCCCCCCCTCCCCCTCATACAATGCTTATCTGCCACCCCCCCTGGGGCCCCCTCCTCCTAATACAATGCTGATCCCCCTTCCCTAAATTTAGGGGGAGGGGGGAAACAGCATTGTATTAGGGGGAGGGGGCTGGGGGGGGTCATCATTTTATTAGGGGGAGGGGGGTTAGCATTGTATTAGGAGGAGGGGAACAGCATTGTATTAGGGGGAGGGGGGATCAGCATTGTATTAGGGGGAGGGGGCCAGGGGGGGGGGGGGTCAGCAGTGTGTTAGGAGGAGGGGGGAGTCAGCATTGTGTTAGGGACAGCAGGGCGGGGGGGGATAAAAATTGTATTAGGGGGAGAGGGCCTGGGGGGGGACTGCATTGTATTAGGGGGGGGGAGGATCAGCATTGTATTAGGGCCCCTTATAATTCTGACATCTCCTGTACCATGTCCGCACAGCCTCTGACATCTCCTGTACCATGTTCTCACAGCCCCTGACATCTCCTGTACCATGTCCGCACAGCCCCTGACGTCCTGTACCATGTCCACACAGCCTCTGACATCTCCTGTACCATGTCCGCACAGCCTCTGACATCTCCTGTACCATGTCTGCACAGCCTATGACATCTCCTGTACCATGCCCGCAGCCTCTGACATCCTGTACCATGTCCGCACAGCCTCTGATGTCCTGTACCATGTCCGCACAGCCTCTGACGTCCTGTATCATGTCCACACAGCCTATGACGTCCTGTACCATGTCCGCACAGCCTCTGACATCTCCTGTACCATATTCGCACAGCCCCTGACGTCCTGTACCATGTCCACACAGCCTCTGACATCTCCTGTACCATGTCCGCACAGCCTCTGACATCTCCTGTACCATGTCCGCACAGCCTCTGACGTCCTGTATCATGTCCACACAGCCTATGACATCTCCTGTACCATGCCCGCAGCCTCTGACGTCCTGTACCATGTCCGCACAGCCTCTGACATCTCCTGTACCATGTCCGCACAGCCTCTGACGTCCTGTATCATGTCCGCACCGCCTCTGACATCTCCTGTACCATGTCCGCATAGCCTCTGACATCTCCTGTACCATGTCCACAGCCTCTGACATCTCCTGTACCATGTCCGCACAGCCTCTGACATCTCCTGTACCATGTCCGCACAGCCTCTGACAACTCCTGTACCATGTCCGCACAGCCCCTGACGTCCTGTACCATGTCCTCACAGCCTCTGACATCTCCTGTACCATGTTCTCACAGCCTCTGACATCTCCTGTACCATGTCCGCACAGCCTCTGATGTCCTGTACCATGTCCGCACAGCCTCTGACATCTCCTGTACCATGTCCGCCCAGCCTCTGACATCCTGTATCATGTCCACACAGCCTATGACATCTCCTGTACAATGCCCGCAACCTCTGATGTCCTGTACCATGTCCGCACAGCCTCTGACGTCCTGTACCATGTCCGCACAGCCTCTGACGTTCTGTACCATGTCCGCACAGCCTCTGACGTCTTGTACCATGTCCACACAGCCTCTGACATCTCCTGTACCATGTCTGCACAGCCCCTGACATCTCCTGTACCATGTCCACACAGCCTCTGACATCTCCTGTACCATGTCCACACAGCCTCTGACATCTCCTGTACCATGTCCGCACAGCCTCTGACGTCCTGTACCATGTCCACACAGCCTCTGACATCTCCTGTACCATGTCCGCACAGCCTCTGACGTCCTGTACCATGTCCGCACAGCCTCTGACGTCCTGTACCATGTCCGCACAGCCTATGACCTCTCCTTTACCATGTCTGCACTTTTACCACTTTCAACTAGAATTTGCTCTTTTATATATAAAGTCCTATATGCTTTCATATCTATCTTATCTATGTATAGTACACTCTTCAAATTTGCTTTAAAATGCATGGTTTTCCCTTTTATGAACAAGAAAATAATGGCGTTATGCTGTTGGGCTGGTATAACAATGCTATGGGGCTGGTATGAAATTTTTTCCAGGGCTGAATTTTATTCCCAGTCCGGCCCTGATTGTACAGATCACTTGCTTTGTTCATTCATAAACTGTGTTTACTATGCTCCAGTTTGTGAATGAACAGGAAGTCACTCAGTGCAGAGCATTTTTCCAGTCATTCACTGTCCAGTGCAGCTTATGCTGCAGAGAAAGGGGCTGGGGAATCTCTGCCCTCAGCCCCTTACTCTGTCACAAAAGTGAAGCATCAGGACTTTGTTTTGTAAAATATTGCAAAAAAAAAATCTACTGACAACATTCACTGCCCTACTAACACCATTCACATTTTAATTATTTAAACTGTTTGTTTACATTTATAAGTGTGTGTGTGTGTGTGTGTGTGTATATATATATATATATATAATGTGTGTGTGTATATATATATATATATATATATATATATATATATATATATATATATATATCTGCTCAAAAAAAATGAAAGGAACACTTTTTGAGCAGAGTATAGCATCAAGTCAATTAAACTTCTGGGATATTGATCTGGTCAGTTAAGTAGCAGAGGGGGTTGTTTTAGTTCAGTCTAAGCTGCTTTGGTGTTAATGAAATTAACAACAGGTGCACTAGATGGGCAACAATGAGACGACCTCCAAAGCAGAATGGTTTTACAGGTGGAGGCAATGACATTTTATTTGCAACTCATCTTTTCTGACTGTTTTTCACTAGGTTTGCATTTGGCCAGGTTCAGTGTCACTACTGGTTATTGTGGTCAAGCAGTCATGACCGATTGCACTTTAACAACAAGATCCTTGAAATATTGAAAATTAGGGCTTCTTTTTTCAACAGGAAGATGGGGGAACGCAATTCCGGCACCTCCAGCGCTGAATGTATGTAATAACAAAGGGTGCTAGAGGGTCTATTGATGCTGGCAGGAATCTATTTTTGTGTAAGGGATCTACTGTTACTGAGGAGGTCTATTGTTGCTGGGCGGGATCAGTTGTTGAGGGAGAGGTCTATTCTTGCTGGCTGCTGGAGGGTCTATTGATTCTGGCTGCTGGGAAATCTGTTGTTGCTGCTGGGGGTCTGTTGTTGTTGGGCTGGATCTATTGTCACTGGGATGTTATTTTGTAACTGGCTGTTTATTGTTGCTGGGGAGGGGGGTAGAATGTTATGTGGGTAATCTAGTGTTGCTGGGAATTATCTATTATTTCTAGGGGCATAGGTGTGCACAGGGGCTGTGCCAGGGCACACCCTAATCAACCCCATGCGGTGTAGATTTCCCCTTCTGTCTGGATCCGTGTCATTTACCGGCTTCTTTCTTTTCTGAATGAGCACAGTAAGTGATTGTACACAGGGCCGGACTGGCCTACCGGGATACCGGGAAATTTCCCGGTGGGCCGCCGGCCCTGGGGCCGCTTTAAAGATAGGGCCGCTTTAAGCATTGGGGCCGGCCGCTTTAAGCATTGGGGCGGGGGCGCGCGCCGCTGTGATGATGGCCGCTGCAGCCCGGTCCCTGCTGTGCTCCAGAGTGACGTGACGGTCCGATATACTTCTACATCAGCCACTGTGAGCGGCATGACGTCACATCCGGCGGGGGCGGGCGGCTGCGCGGAGGTGGATCGACTGACTCCAAGACTGTCACGGCGCCAATGGATCCATCATACCTCCCGCACAGCGAGACGCGCCAGCAGCAGCATGATCGCAAGTGAGGTGGGTCACACTAGAGTGAAGACTGAGAGAGACAGAGACTGAATGAGCGGCTGTGGAGCAGAGCCTGAGACAGGCAGCCAGAAAGAGTAAATGGGCTGGGGGGGACCTCGTCCTCTTGCATTTTGGGGGGGGGGGGATCAGGGCCCCTACTACAATGCTAACCTCCCCCTCCCCCTAATACAATGCTGGCCTGACTTGCCCCCCCCTCCCCCTCATACAATGCTTATCTGCCACCCCCCCTGGGGCCCCCTCCTCCTAATACAATGCTGATCCCCCTTCCCTAAATTTAGGGGGAGGGGGGAAACAGCATTGTATTAGGGGGAGGGGGCTGGGGGGGGGGTCATCATTTTATTAGGGGGAGGGGGGTTAGCATTGTATTAGGAGGAGGGGAACAGCATTGTATTAGGGGCAGGGGGGATCAGCATTGTATTAGGGGGAGGGGGCCAGGGGGGGGGGGGGGTCAGCAGTGTGTTAGGAGGAGGGGGGAGTCAGCATTGTGTTAGGGACAGCAGGGCGGGGGGGGATAAAAATTGTATTAGGGGGAGAGGGCCTGGGGGGGGACTGCATTGTATTAGGGGGGGGAGGATCAGCATTGTATTAGGGCCCCTTATAATTCTGACATCTCCTGTACCATGTCCGCACAGCCTCTGACATCTCCTGTACCATGTTCTCACAGCCCCTGACATCTCCTGTACCATGTCCGCACAGCCCCTGACGTCCTGTACCATGTCCACACAGCCTCTGACATCTCCTGTACCATGTCCGCACAGCCTCTGACATCTCCTGTACCATGTCTGCACAGCCTATGACATCTCCTGTACCATGCCCGCAGCCTCTGACATCCTGTACCATGTCCGCACAGCCTCTGATGTCCTGTACCATGTCCGCACAGCCTCTGACGTCCTGTATCATGTCCACACAGCCTATGACGTCCTGTACCATGTCCGCACAGCCTCTGACATCTCCTGTACCATATTCGCACAGCCCCTGACGTCCTGTACCATGTCCACACAGCCTCTGACATCTCCTGTACCATGTCCGCACAGCCTCTGACATCTCCTGTACCATGTCCGCACAGCCTCTGACGTCCTGTATCATGTCCACACAGCCTATGACATCTCCTGTACCATGCCCGCAGCCTCTGACGTCCTGTACCATGTCCGCACAGCCTCTGACATCTCCTGTACCATGTCCGCACAGCCTCTGACGTCCTGTATCATGTCCGCACCGCCTCTGACATCTCCTGTACCATGTCCGCATAGCCTCTGACATCTCCTGTACCATGTCCACAGCCTCTGACATCTCCTGTACCATGTCCGCACAGCCTCTGACATCTCCTGTACCATGTCCGCACAGCCTCTGACAACTCCTGTACCATGTCCGCACAGCCCCTGACGTCCTGTACCATGTCCTCACAGCCTCTGACATCTCCTGTACCATGTTCTCACAGCCTCTGACATCTCCTGTACCATGTCCGCACAGCCTCTGATGTCCTGTACCATGTCCGCACAGCCTCTGACATCTCCTGTACCATGTCCGCCCAGCCTCTGACATCCTGTATCATGTCCACACAGCCTATGACATCTCCTGTACAATGCCCGCAACCTCTGATGTCCTGTACCATGTCCGCACAGCCTCTGACGTCCTGTACCATGTCCGCACAGCCTCTGACGTCCTGTACCATGTCCGCACAGCCTCTGACGTCCTGTACCATGTCCACACAGCCTCTGACATCTCCTGTACCATGTCTGCACAGCCCCTGACATCTCCTGTACCATGTCCACACAGCCTAAATTTAGGGGGAGGGGGGAAACAGCATTGTATTAGGGGGAGGGGGCTGGGGGGGGGGTCATCATTTTATTAGGGGGAGGGGGGTTAGCATTGTATTAGGAGGAGGGGAACAGCATTGTATTAGGGGCAGGGGGGATCAGCATTGTATTAGGGGGAGGGGGCCAGGGGGGGGGGGGTCAGCAGTGTGTTAGGAGGAGGGGGGAGTCAGCATTGTGTTAGGGACAGCAGGGCGGGGGGGGATAAAAATTGTATTAGGGGGAGAGGGCCTGGGGGGGGGACTGCATTGTATTAGGGGGGGGAGGATCAGCATTGTATTAGGGCCCCTTATAATTCTGACATCTCCTGTACCATGTCCGCACAGCCTCTGACATCTCCTGTACCATGTTCTCACAGCCCCTGACATCTCCTGTACCATGTCCGCACAGCCCCTGACGTCCTGTACCATGTCCACACAGCCTCTGACATCTCCTGTACCATGTCCGCACAGCCTCTGACATCTCCTGTACCATGTCTGCACAGCCTATGACATCTCCTGTACCATGCCCGCAGCCTCTGACATCCTGTACCATGTCCGCACAGCCTCTGATGTCCTGTACCATGTCCGCACAGCCTCTGACGTCCTGTATCATGTCCACACAGCCTATGACGTCCTGTACCATGTCCGCACAGCCTCTGACATCTCCTGTACCATATTCGCACAGCCCCTGACGTCCTGTACCATGTCCACACAGCCTCTGACATCTCCTGTACCATGTCCGCACAGCCTCTGACATCTCCTGTACCATGTCCGCACAGCCTCTGACGTCCTGTATCATGTCCACACAGCCTATGACATCTCCTGTACCATGCCCGCAGCCTCTGACGTCCTGTACCATGTCCGCACAGCCTCTGACATCTCCTGTACCATGTCCGCACAGCCTCTGACGTCCTGTATCATGTCCGCACCGCCTCTGACATCTCCTGTACCATGTCCGCATAGCCTCTGACATCTCCTGTACCATGTCCACAGCCTCTGACATCTCCTGTACCATGTCCGCACAGCCTCTGACATCTCCTGTACCATGTCCGCACAGCCTCTGACAACTCCTGTACCATGTCCGCACAGCCCCTGACGTCCTGTACCATGTCCTCACAGCCTCTGACATCTCCTGTACCATGTTCTCACAGCCTCTGACATCTCCTGTACCATGTCCGCACAGCCTCTGATGTCCTGTACCATGTCCGCACAGCCTCTGACATCTCCTGTACCATGTCCGCCCAGCCTCTGACATCCTGTATCATGTCCACACAGCCTATGACATCTCCTGTACAATGCCCGCAACCTCTGATGTCCTGTACCATGTCCGCACAGCCTCTGACGTCCTGTACCATGTCCGCACAGCCTCTGACGTCCTGTACCATGTCCGCACAGCCTCTGACGTCCTGTACCATGTCCACACAGCCTCTGACATCTCCTGTACCATGTCTGCACAGCCCCTGACATCTCCTGTACCATGTCCACACAGCCTCTGACATCTCCTGTACCATGTCCACACAGCCTCTGACATCTCCTGTACCATGTCCGCACAGCCTCTGACGTCCTGTACCATGTCCACACAGCCTCTGACATCTCCTGTACCATGTCCGCACAGCCTCTGACGTCCTGTACCATGTCCGCACAGCCTCTGACGTCCTGTACCATGTCCGCACAGCCTATGACCTCTCCTTTACCATGTCTGCACTTTTACCACTTTCAACTAGAATTTGCTCTTTTATATATAAAGTCCTATATGCTTTCATATCTATCTTATCTATGTATAGTACACTCTTCAAATTTGCTTTAAAATGCATGGTTTTCCCTTTTATGAACAAGAAAATAATGGCGTTATGCTGTTGGGCTGGTATAACAATGCTATGGGGCTGGTATGAAATTTTTTCCAGGGCTGAATTTTATTCCCAGTCCGGCCCTGATTGTACAGATCACTTGCTTTGTTCATTCATAAACTGTGTTTACTATGCTCCAGTTTGTGAATGAACAGGAAGTCACTCAGTGCAGAGCATTTTTCCAGTCATTCACTGTCCAGTGCAGCTTATGCTGCAGAGAAAGGGGCTGGGGAATCTCTGCCCTCAGCCCCTTACTCTGTCACAAAAGTGAAGCATCAGGACTTTGTTTTGTAAAATATTGCAAAAAAAAAATCTACTGACAACATTCACTGCCCTACTAACACCATTCACATTTTAATTATTTAAACTGTTTGTTTACATTTATAAGTGTGTGTGTGTGTGTGTGTATATATATATATATATATAATGTGTGTGTGTATATATATATATATATATATATATATATATATATATCTGCTCAAAAAAAATGAAAGGAACACTTTTTGAGCAGAGTATAGCATCAAGTCAATTAAACTTCTGGGATATTGATCTGGTCAGTTAAGTAGCAGAGGGGGTTGTTTTAGTTCAGTCTAAGCTGCTTTGGTGTTAATGAAATTAACAACAGGTGCACTAGATGGGCAACAATGAGACGACCTCCAAAGCAGAATGGTTTTACAGGTGGAGGCAATGACATTTTATTTGCAACTCATCTTTTCTGACTGTTTTTCACTAGGTTTGCATTTGGCCAGGTTCAGTGTCACTACTGGTTATTGTGGTCAAGCAGTCATGACCGATTGCACTTTAACAACAAGATCCTTGAAATACTGAAAATTAGGGCTTCTTTTTTCAACAGGAAGATGGGGGAACGCAATTCCGGCACCTCCAGCGCTGAATGTATGTAATAACAAAGGGTGCTAGAGGGTCTATTGATGCTGGCAGGAATCTATTTTTGTGTAAGGGATCTACTGTTACTGAGGAGGTCTATTGTTGCTGGGCGGGATCAGTTGTTGAGGGAGAGGTCTATTCTTGCTGGCTGCTGGAGGGTCTATTGATTCTGGCTGCTGGGAAATCTGTTGTTGCTGCTGGGGGTCTGTTGTTGTTGGGCTGGATCTATTGTCACTGGGATGTTATTTTGTAACTGACTGTTTATTGTTGCTGGGGAGGGGGTTGGGTAAAATGTTATGTGGGTAATCTAGTGTTGCTGGGGTTTATCTATTATTTCTGGGGGCATAGGTGTGCACAGGGGCTGTGCCAGGTGTGCCTGGTCACACCCTAATCAACCCCATGCGGTGTAGATTTCCCCTGCTGTCTGGATCCGTGTCATTTACCGGCTTCTTTCTTTTCTGAATGAGCACAGTGAGTGATTGTACAGATCACTTGCTTTGTTCATTCATAAACTGTGTTTACTATGCTCCAGTTTGTGAATGAACAGGAAGCCACTCAGTGCAGAGCATTTCCCATTCATTCACTGTCCAGTGCAGCTTATGCTGCAGAGAAAGGGGCTGGGGAATCTCTGCCCTCAGCCCCTTACTCTGTCACAAAAGTGAAGCATCACGACTTTGTTTTGTAAAATATTGTAAAAAAAAACTACTGACAACATTCACTGCCCTACTAACACCATTCACATTTTAATTATTTAAAATGTTTGTTTACATTTATAAGTGTGTGTGTGTGTGTGTATATATATATATATATATATATTGTGACAGGAAGTCAGCTAAATCTGGGAATGTAGTCACAGGAAGAAGATACATTTCCACCTGATTGAGAAGTCCATTAATTAATTTAGGGTGTTGGCTACAGAGCTAGCCAGCAGGAAATTGAAAGGCCTTCACCTGTTCAGAATGAGGGAGTTAAGGCTCTATAATTTGTTCAGAGAAATTCCTGTTGTTTGCTGCCTCCAGAAGCTGTGTCCTGAAGCCATGTGGGCTGGGAGCAGGAGGACAGTCAGCGTGTGCCTCCCGACAGGATGTGTGGGCCTGGGAGAAGACCCCCCGGAGTGATGTGTGCCCGGGACGGTAACCAAGGGTGAATACGTCTCAAAGGTGAGAAGACGAACTGTTGATGTGAAAGAAACAAAAGGACTGTGTTGCCCTGTGAAGCTATTATAAAAGGACTATTGAGTGTCCGCTGTAGGACAAGGAAGTCTGCCCGACGGTAGGTTGGAGACAGACACTTAGGCAGGTTCCAGTTGTGAGAAGGTAGGCGCCCACAGAGGCAAGGATTTATTTTCTGTTTTATTTTATTTTGGATGTTTTGCTGCATACAGCCTGGTGAAGAAAACACCATTTAATAAACCACACTGTTTGTTTGCAAGCACTTGTCGGCTACCTCTCTGGGAAAACGCACCCCCCAAGGGGTCATCCACACCCGCCACCGAGCTAATCCCTCACATATGGTGGAGGATGCGGGCATAAGCAGAGATCCCTGCAATGGAGTGCATATGTTTGATGAACTTTGTCTGGTGCATGAGATTGCACAATCTATGTGTGCAGGAGAGAAGATCCTGACAGAAAAAAAAAAAAAAGTGTTTTAAAGAGACAGGGGTCTCAAAATTTTTTGATGAACTTTGTTGTGTCTGGTGCAAGTGACTGCACAAACTGTGTGCGCAGGAAAAGAGATCCTGCAAGAGAGAGAAAAACTACATGTGTTGAAGAGACAGTGGTCTGAAAATTGTTTGCTGGACTGTGAAAAATTTGTTTGTGGAGTTATTGAAGATGGGGCGGTCCAAACGCCTGAAAAATGCAAAGATAGATGAAATGAGAGACCGGATTCTATGGATGGAGGGGATGTTGCCGTCTGAACCAGCCCCATCCATGCCTGAACGGAATCGGCTAAAGAGAAAAGTTGTTGTTCCTAGCAACACTGGGGCAAATGAAACTGCTTTGGAGACGCAGGGTTCTCAGATGAAAAGTAAACCCAAAATGGGGGAGATGCTGAAACAACGGAGCTTTGCAGCTCAACAAAAGGATCACCAAGAGAGCATGGCAGGCTGGAAACAGAGACGCCAGCAGCCAATGGAGGCCATCGGTTTGGAGGAAACCGAGTATGTGTGCAGGGCTGAGTTGGATGCCTTGCAACGGAAAATGGAAGAAAAGGAACAAGCCTTGGAATTGCTTAAAATGGAGCATAGAAACTTGCAGGAAACGAATGAACTACTCAAGTCTCATGTGTCACAGTGGGAAGAATCCACTGCTCTTCTTTTGGTCGAGTTGCAAAAACGCAGAGAGACTATAATGGAGAAAGATACCATCCTCATGGAAAAGGAAAGTGAAATTCAGACTTTGCAGAAGCAAAGTATGGCTGATATGTTGGAGTTGCGTAATCAGCTGGAAAAAAGTCTTCAGTCTTTGGGAGCTACAAAAATAGACCTGCAGGAGTCGCAGGAACAGAATGTCGCTCTGAAAACGACATTGTCTCTCAGCGACAACGAGAAAAGTGAAAGAGAGGCTAAATTACTGAGTACTGTGTATGAGCTCACTACTTTGAGCAATGTGGTAAATGAATGGCGTGCGGACTGTGAAAGTTGGAAAGGGGAAGCCCAACGTGTCCAGCAGCAGTTAAAGGAGAAAGAAGCCTGTGTGGCAGAATTACATTCTTATTCCCAGATGCTAGCCAATGAGGTGAAGGCTCTTATGCAGGGAAAAGGAGATTGTGAACATAAGAGGGAAAAAGTAGAGGCACAGCTTCTGGAATCGCAAGTCAAGGTGTCAGAAGGTGACCGATTGTGTGCTAAGCTGTCAGAGAAGGCAAACCGACTGCAGGTTGAGTTGGACAATGTTATAAATCAGCTTTCTCAAGCAGACAGCAAATCTAGAGAAATTGCGGAAGATTTTTCTATCTTGGAATCGCAGCTGCAAGACACGCAGGAACTCTTACAGGAAGAGAGGTGTCAAAGGCTGAGTTTTAGCACAAAGCTCAAACAAATGGAAGATGAGAAAAATGGCTTCCTGGAACAATTAAAAGAGGAGGCGGAAGCAAAGAAAAACCTATCAGAGCAAGTCGCAACATTGCAAGCTCAGATAGCGGATATGAAAAAACGCATGGAAGAAAGCGTTGGTTCATTACAGTGTGTTGAAGATGTGAAAAAGAAGTTTGTTCAGATGCTTGGTGAAGAGAAGACTGTGTCTGCAAAATATGCAGAAGAACGCGCACGTGCAGAAACGGAGGTGCGTGATAACGAGAGCAAAGCCCTGTTCTTGGCTCGCTCTTTGGAGGAAGCTCTAGAGTGTAAGGCTGAACTAGAAAGTGTTAAACAGCTGCGTACAGAAATGGAAGAATTGGTCAGCTCCAAGGATGATGTTGTGAAAAGCGTTCAGGAGCTAGAAAAGTCTAAGCGAGCCTTAGAACAGCAACTAGAAGAGATGAAGATTCCGTTGCAGGAACTGGAAGAGGAATTCCAGGCAACAGAGGATCTGTCCCAAAGAGGGGATAGTGTGCCTGATGCAGTTTTTAAAAGGATCAGTGTTTTGGGGTCTGTCCTGAGTGAGCCTCAGAAATGTGACGACATGTGGCTTGAATCACCCCTTTGGAATAAACCGTTCCTTCAAAAACTTCAAGCATTGGAAAATGTATCATTAGAACTTCAGCAAACAAAGGAGCTGAGTAAGAAATGTGGTGATTTCTCAGTTCAGGCTGAAAACCTAGTGGAGAAAACTAAGGCTGTTGGTGAAAACGTGAAGCAAATGAATAAGTGCCTTTCAGGGAGTGTTTCCAAAATGGAACTGGTGAAAGACGGGTGGCAGAAGTTTGATCGTGATCTTGAGATGCATTCCATGTGGAATTCAGATAGAGAAAAAGAACTAGGTGACCTTGAGCGGTCAAATAGTTCAGCAGAAAGTGCATTGAAGAAACCTGTAAAAGAATGTGTTGCAGTTCCATGCTTCTTCACTGATGCAGAGAGGAGGTCTATAATGGATACCACCCAGATCGCTGGGTTCAACTGTGTTGTTGCCTTTGACCCCTATGTTGGTGGAAGGAAAGTTGATGATGTTCTGGTTGGCTTCTTCTGTGAAGAGTTTGGCAAGAAATATAAACTGAATATCAAATCAAATAGTAGGCCTTTACTGCGACTCGCTCAGGAGGGCGAAAAGTTTAAGAAGTTGATGAGTGCAAATGCTTCAGATCTGCCTATGAATATGAAATGTTTGGTGAATGATATTGATATCTCTGGGAAAAGGAACAGGGGTCACTTTGAAGAAATGTGTGACAGCCTGTTGTCTCAATTGGAAAATCCTCTGCACAGCATCTTAGAGCAAGCAAAGCTCAAGAAGGAAGATCATTCCCTTTTACAACAAAAAGTCAATGATTGTGTACAGCTGTATGGAGAGGCAACTCAAGTCACAGAGGGATGTCAAGAGTCCCTACTTGGAACAAAGCTTAGTGAAGCAAAGGTTCTCAAAGTTTTGTGGAAAACATTTATGGATTGCAGAGAGAGGCGTCTTAAGAATGTTGAAGACATTAAGACTAGCCCAATTGAGTTGCCTATGGATCACGGTCCTCCATGGTGGATTGGACAGACGGTTATGAGGGACAAGCTGTCTGACATTTATGAGAAAGCTGTCAATGAAGATGACAGAAACGAGAAGGAGCGAAATGATGCCAAAAATGCAGTTGAAGAATGTGTATATGAGATGAGAGACAAACTGTGTGGCATTTATGAGAAATCCGTCAATGAAGATGACAAAACAGTTTCATCCGGAAGCTTGAGGATAATAGGAGGCTTATCAGTGAGTCAGCAGTGCTTGACACATGCGTGCCTGGAAATATGTGTCCCAACCCTAGGGTTGAAACAAGAGGGGGGGGTATGTGACAGGAAGTCAGCTAAATCTGGGAATGTAGTCACAGGAAGAAGATACATTTCCACCTGATTGAGAAGTCCATTAATTAATTTAGGGTGTTGGCTACAGAGCTAGCCAGCAGGAAATTGAAAGGCCTTCACCTGTTCAGAATGAGGGAGTTAAGGCTCTATAATTTGTTCAGAGAAATTCCTGTTGTTTGCTGCCTCCAGAAGCTGTGTCCTGAAGCCATGTGGGCTGGGAGCAGGAGGACAGTCAGCGTGTGCCTCCCGACAGGATGTGTGGGCCTGGGAGAAGACCCCCCGGAGTGATGTGTGCCCGGGACGGTAACCAAGGGTGAATACGTCTCAAAGGTGAGAAGACGAACTGTTGATGTGAAAGAAACAAAAGGACTGTGTTGCCCTGTGAAGCTATTATAAAAGGACTATTGAGTGTCCGCTGTAGGACAAGGAAGTCTGCCCGACGGTAGGTTGGAGACAGACACTTAGGCAGGTTCCAGTTGTGAGAAGGTAGCCGCCCACAGAGGCAAGGATTTATTTTCTGTTTTATTTTATTTTGGATGTTTTGCTGCATACAGCCTGGTGAAGAAAACACCATTTAATAAACCACACTGTTTGTTTGCAAGCACTTGTCGGCTACCTCTCTGGGAAAACGCACCCCCCAAGGGGTCATCCACACCCGCCACCGAGCTAATCCCTCACAATATATATATATATATATATATATATATATATATCTGCTCAAAAAAATGAAAGGAACACTTTTTGAGCAGAGTATAGCATCAAGTCAATTAAACTTCTGGGATATCGATCTGGTCAGTTAAGTAGCAGAGGGGGTTGTTTTAGTCTAAGCTGCTTTGGTGTTAATGAAATTAACAACAGGTGCAATAGATGGGCAACAATGAGACGACCTCCAAAGCAGAATGGTTTTACAGGTGGAGGCAATGACATTTTATTTCCTACTCATCTTTTCTGAAGAGGAGTCGCAAGGAGGGGAGAAGCCACTACCGGGAGCCGAGCAGAAGAGGACGGACGTCGGAGTCGCGAGGAGGGGAGGAGCCGCCGCCGGGAGCCGAGCCGTCGCCAGGTAAGTGTCTCAGGGGAAGTGCTGACTCGTGATCCGTGGTAGATTGCGCTGTCAGCAGTGGCTAGCCTGTGATTATCAAGAGATTGGGAGGAAATATGCCGCCTCCCGCATGAATGTTTGTAAAGGATTTTTACACTAAAATCCCTCTTCTCTGCACCCCAACTGTGTCTATTGGACACAATTGGATCGTGGTTAAGGCAAGGCTCTATTTACTTCCCCGGGGCATGGTGGCACATGATATCCCCTGTGAAACACAACATGGCAGTGTGTTTGGGGTTGTCCTGCAGCCATTGCCAAGTTTTGACCAGTGGCTGAGACAAGCTAAAAATTTGCTCCAACCCCCTGTTTTTGCATCAGTGCCCATGTGAAAGGGACCTCCTAGGAAGAAGAGTGGTCTAATGATTGTATTTAATGATTTTAGAAGATGTTTTTCAAGCAATCTTATTGTTAATTCGACCAGACTTGTCCTGTAAATAAAATGCAATTTCATGAATATTTCTAAAACATTACTGAAGATTATTCTGTGTATGTAGAAAAAAAAAAAAAAAAAGGAAACTAGTCTATGTTTTTGGTATTTAGGCCATCTAGTGGTGCAAATGGAGAATGCAGACAAACCATTTTTGTGTTTGCTGTAATACATTGACAACATTTCCTCAGGCTGTTCTTCCTTCATTCTTAATGTAAGCTGCCAATAAATAACAGAGCACCACTAAATGTGGAAAACGTGATCCGATTGTGTTCATATGTCATTTGACATTTCCTGGCCTCTGCTTACCCCAGAAGAAACATTAGCTATTAAGCAATTATTTGTTATTATTTTCTCCTTAGGTCTTTCAGCCAGTGTAGTCTGAAGGACAGCCGTAGACATATGGTGATCTTTGCTTTTGGCCAGATTGGGCAGCCCCATCAGTATACAAGCAGTTATAGTGGCAGTTGCAAGGTATAGTTAAGGAAACGTTTCACTGTGCATGTGAAGTACAGAAAAAACAGGATACCGCTCAGGTGTAGTATGTAATGGATTACTCACAGGTGCTGGCCCCGGCTCGCTACTGCAGTGACATAGAAATGAGAAGAAACTGGTTGCTCCCCGCTGTTGTAATCCAATAAAACGTCCTTTATTCTTCAAACATAGGACAATAGCGCAGGATAGGTTACAGTTGACATATTTCACACATTGGAGTGCTTAGTCGTAAGTTGAAGGGGGCATGTACACTGGTAACTGCATTGAAGGGGGCATGTACGCTGGTCACTGCATTGAAGGGGGCATGTACGCTGGTCACTGCATTGAAGGGGGCATGTACGCTGGTCACTGCATTGAAGGGGGCATGTACGCTGGTCACTGCAATGAAGGGGGCATGTACGCTGGTCTCTCTCTGCATTGAAAGGGGGCATGTACGCTGGTCACTGCATTGAAAGGGGGCTTGTACGCTGGTCACTGCATTGAAGGGAGCATGTACGCTGGTCTCTGCATTGAAAGGGGGCATGCTGGTCTCTCTGCATTGAAAGGGGGTATGCTGGTCTCTGCATTGAAAGGGGGCACACTATACCTTAATTACTGAAGGCCCCTTTCACACTTTTGCAACCTCAAAGTCACGCAATTTTTTACAGCGTTTTTTGCCGCAAAGCAATGCCTATTACATTTTTCTGTTTGCGCCCCCCCCCCAAAAATTTTGAGCACCAGCCGCCACTGATGGCACACCAATACGTGCCATTGCCAGAAGGTTTGCTGTGTCACCCACCACAGTCTTAAGAGCATGGAGGAGACAGACAGTTACTCTAGGAGAGCTTGACAGGGCCAAAGAAGGTCCTTAACCCATCAGTAGGACCGGTATCTGCTCCTTTGTGCAAGGAGGAACAGGATGAGCACTGTCAGAGCCCTACAAAATGACTTCCAGCAGGCCACTGTTGTGAATGTCTCTGACCAAACAATCAGAAACAGACTTCATGAGAGTGGCCTGAGGGCCTGGCGTCCTCTAGTGAGCCCTGTGCTCACTGCCTAGCACTGTGGAGCTTGATTGGCATTTGCCATTGAACCCCAGAATTGGCAGGTCCATCACTGGCGCCTTGTGCTTTTCACAGATGAGAGCAGGTTTACCCTGAGCACATGTGACGAATGTGAAAGGGTCTGGAGAAGCAGTGGAAAACATTTATACTGCCTGTAACATCGTTCAGCATGGCCAGTTTGGTGGTGGGTCAATGATGATCTGGGGATGCATATCCATGGAGGGACTCACAGACCTCTACAGGCTAGACAATGGCACCCTGACTGCGAATTAGGTATTGGGATGAAATCTTTGGGCCCATTGTCAGACGCTGCGCTGGTGCAGTGGGTCCTGGGTTCTTCATGGTGCACGACTCTGCTCGGCCTCATGTGGCGAGAGTATGCAGCCAGTTCCTGGAGGATGAAAGAATTGATACCATTGAATGGCCCCCACGCTCGCCTGACCTGAATCCAATAGAACACCTCTGGGACATTATGTTTCTGTGCATCTGATGCCACCAGGTTGCACCTCAGTCTGTTCAGGAGCTCAGTGATGCCCTGGTCCAGATCTGGGAGGAAATACCCCAGGACACCATCCGGCGTCTCATTAGGAGCATGCCCCAAAGTTGTCAAGCATGCTTACCAGCATGTGGGGGCCATACAAACTACTGAGTACCATTTTGAGTTGCTGCAATGAAATTTCAGCAAAATGGACTAGCCTGCTGCATCATTTTTTCACTTTTATTTTTGGGGTGTCTTTGAATTCAGCCCTCTGTAGGTTGATTCCCAACCATTAAACAATGTGACATCCTTTCCTTCCTAACACATTACCCAGTCCATATCAGTATGAGTTCCAGCATGATATTTTTCCCCATTGAGATCTAATGTATTTTCAAAGTGTTCCTTTCACTTTTTTGAGCAGTGTATATATATTTATATACACACAGACACGCATGTGTGTTTGAGATTTGGGGTGCACACCCTAATGCAATAGTATGCGGACACCAATGGCTGGGGGATCTATAATTACTGGGGAGTGTCTAGTGTTTCTGGGGTGGGTCTAGTGTTGCTGGGGGGTATCTTTTATTGCTGGGGTAGAGTATATTGTTGCTGGGGGCAATCTATTGTTACTGGGGTGGGTCTGTTTTGTTGTTGGCTGCAGGGGATCTATTTTACTACTTTTCTTCTTTTCATTAACAAAGTCCATACAAATGAATTAGCACCGCAAAATAATACTTGGTTCTGTATTCTCTAAAAGGGCTTGTACTGGGAGGTAGGGGGTGCAACCAAGGGAAGGCGTTAAGAGATGGGTAGGGGGCGGAGACAAGTAGGGCTCAAAAGGGGAGAGTTCCTGAACCTACTCTCTGAGAAAAAAAGCCCTGCTGGTATGTGCTCTGATTTATTCTTTGCAGAATGTGCTGGGAAATAAAACATTTTTAGAACCCTGAATGCCTACCGAATGCGCACCATGTGGGATGAATGTACAAACACCCTTAAGGGAATCAAACCTGTATTCTGCTATGTGAAGTATGGTGACGGAAATGTATTTCTAAGTCCTAAAATAGCCAAAACCAGACAAGTCAGAATGGAAGTCATTTCTGAGTAAATTTGATTTAATATTTCCTTGTGCACCTGCTGATTTGTTTCTGGCCGTGTACATAGAGAGATACGGGTGGTAAGTCACCTTTGCTTTTGACATCTCTAGGGCTGGGCAGTTCTCCATAAGTTTTTTTTTTTCCTCGTACAGAGCAGGTCAGGTTTCAAACCAGATTTACTGCATTCCCAATATCAGGAAGGCATAAATAGTATTTCCAGCATTCATTTATTTAGACGGCGTATCCACACCAGTAAAACATAACAATAAATCTTAGCTAGGTTGTCTCAAACTACAACATCAAAATCCCTTTTTAGCAGGTCAATGGACCTTTTTACCAGACACCCCAAAAAAAAAAAAAAAAAAAAAAAATGTGGTCAACCTGAGGGCCTGAGAGTTAGAGAGAAGCTGAACCCAGATGTTCTGCAGAGCTGGATTGTTATAGCTAGGGGCAAAATTAGCCCCCATAGCTGGGCCATTAGTCTGTAGATAGAAAGTCCCATTAAATTCAAAATAGTTATGTTATGTTTGTTTGGCCCTTTGCTTGCCTTTATCCGGCCCTTGGGGTACTATTCAATCCACTGACATTAATAATAGGGCCAAATTTCTGTCGCCGACACCAACAATGGGGCGCTATTTCTGCTAATGACACCATTAAACAGACCAATTCCTCCCACTGACACCAAAAATAAGACACAATCCCTTTTATTGACACCAACGATAGGGCACAGTTCCTTCCATTAACAGCATTGATGGGGCATAATTCCTGCCATTGATATCAACAATGGGCCACTTTTCTTCTCACTGATATCAACAAAAGGGCAAAATTCCTCCCACTGACACCAAGGATGGGGCAGAATTCCTTCCATTGACACTATGGGGCATTATTTCTCAAACTGACAACTGATTCCAACAATGGGGAACTATTCCTTCCACTGACATCAACAATGGTGCACTATTCCTTCCACTGACATCAACGATGGGGCATTATTCCCCCAACTGATTTCAACAGTGGGGAACTATTCCTTCCACTGACATCAACGATGGGGCATTATTCCTTCCACTGACACCAACGATGGGGCACTAATCTTCCTACTAATTCCAACAATGGGGAACTATTCCTTCCACTGGCACCAATGATGGGGCACTATTCCTCCAACTGATTCCAACAGTGGGGAACTATTCCTTCCACTGACAGCAAGAATGAGGCACTATTCCTTCCACTGACATCGACAATGGGGCACTATTCCTCCCACTGACACCAAGGATGGGGCACTATTCCACTATTCCTCCAAATGATTCCAACAATTAGGAACTATTCCCTAGACTGACGTCAATGATGGGACACTATTGATCTTTTATTGAAAAGAATCAAGCAACAAATTTTATACAAAAGTAAAAAACAGAACTATAATACAATATTCCAACAGAAAACAAAGGAATACACATCCATGTGCAGAATATATACAATATATACATAATCCACTTCCAACATTCTTAGAAAACTATTTACATAAAGCAGCAGAGAGGGCCTAAGAGGCACAACCCATCACCTATGTATGCAGCCATTTATCAAAAACTAAGCATTAAGAAAAAAAATCTAGGGTGATAAGAGACAGAAAGCCACACCCGGGAAAGAGACTCCTGGCAGTCAGGGAGGCTTGAAACCCCTCCACGCCTTCAGCCAAGCCCTCTGACCCCACTTGTCTCTCTCAAGCACCCGAATCTTCCCCACCTCATGCAGAATGTCACACACCACCACCTGAACAGGAAGGATTTTACGCCGAAGGGTGACCTGACACCGTGCGTTCCATGTGTAATAACGGACTACTAAACTAACTAAAAAAAGTGTATCCAAACAAAAGCCCCCACCAGTATTGAATGCTCCGTACACCCACTCAGCATAACCTAGCCTGGAGAGGAAAGGAACACCGAGGGCCCGCCCCACCTGTTTGTATACCTCTATGTTAAAAGGGCAACGAAGCAGAAAATGGTCCATAGTCTCCTCCTCACCTGCACATTCCTCCCGAGGACAACTACGGTCCATCGCACTGCGGAATTTCAAATTGCCCCGAACATAGAGCCTCCCGTGGAAGCACAACCAGGCCAGATCCCTAAATTTAAGGGGGACTCTAGCCAAATTAATCAATCTTAACCCTTCCCTCAAAATTGGGCCTGGGCAATCCCTTAAAGCGGAGTTCCACCCTGGATTTTTTTTTTTTTTTTTAATACCCCCGGGACAGTCAGGGCTAGTGCATTCCACAATGGCTAGCCTCTGATCTGTCCCGGGTTGCACTTACCTGTTAGGACAAATACTTACCTTGCAAACGTCTTGTCCAGCGCTGCCATCTCAGATGTGGGCAGCTTGAAGCCAGCGCGTCCTCTTCGGCGTCTTCTTCCGCCTTCTTTGGTCCCACGATGCTCTGCGCCGGCCCCGACGTCAGTTCCGGGTCGCGCGAGTCATCCCTCCACAGCTTCTGGGCATGCCCAGAAGCTGTTTAGAAGGGGATGATGCGCGCGACCCGGAACTGACGTCGGGGCCGGTGCAGGCGCAATGATTCCTGGGAGCTATGACGTCCAGCTCCCAGGAATCATTGCAGAGCCAGGAAGTGACGACGGGCCGCGGCCGAGGAAGGAGGAAGAAGGAAGTAAGGTAAGTATATTTTCTTCGCTACGAGGTAAGTAAAAAAAAAAAAAAATATGCGATTATCCATTTCTTTTTCAGGTGACCCGGAGCGAGAAGATGGAGGTAAGTATAAAAATAGGGTGGAACTCCACTTTAAGGCCAGTGGGTCATGAAAGACTTCGCTCAAGACTCGGCTCATAAGGACTTTCCTCGGAGCGGATCTGAGATCTTCAGCCGACAGTCGCCACTGCCACAGCAACTTCAGACACGGAGCGACATAGGCTGGAAGCTGACCACGATGACCCCTGAGATTCTTCACTTGGCCACCTTCTTCCCAAAGTTGCAGAAAAGGCCTAAACCAAGATCTAAACATGCCTGCCCATCCAGGAGGTTCCACTGCAAGCATACTACCAATGTTAAACTTGAGAAATAGCAGTGAAAAGAAAAGAACGGGGTTGACCATACCTAAGCCACCCTCCCTCCTGGATAGATAGGTGACATTCCTCTTGATGGGGTTCAGTCTGTTCCCCCACAGCATCTGGAAGAACACACTATAGATCCTAGCATAGAGAGACACTGGCAAGATGCAGACAGGGCTGACATACAAGAAGATCGGTATCAGGTAAGTCTTAATCAGATCAACCCTTTCCCTCAGAGATAACTTCCATCTCTTCCAGCTGACCACCTTAGTATTGGCAACTTCCAGCCTGCCTTCCCAGTTTTTGAGGCCATAATCGCCAGGTCCAAATTCAATGCCTAATATCTTAATTTTTTCCTGGGGCACTGGAAAGGTGTCCGGGAGATCAAACCCCTCACCTTCCTTTCCCATCCAAAAAACTTCACTCTTTTCCTGATTGATCTTGGAGCCTGATGCTTCAGAGTACCGTGATGTCAGAGAGACCACCTCCTCCGCTTCATCCGTCCCAGTGATAATCACTGACACATCATCCGCATAGGCAACAACCCTCAAAGGCGGCTCACCCGGGATTCCCACTGGTACCCCACACAACATGCTGCTCTCTAGCCTCCTGATGAAGGGGTCGATTGCAAACACATAGAGCAGGGGACTCAGGGGACAACCCTGGCGCACCCCAGAGCCAACCTCAAAGGACTGTCCAACCCAACCATTAACAAGAGGGAAGCTTTCTGCCCCCTTATACAAGACTTTTAACCAATCGACAAAACCACCCGGCAGACCGTACTTACTAAAGAGCAACCACAGGTACTCATGATTGACACGATCGAAAGCCTTTGCCTGATCCAATGCCAGTAAATACTTTCCCCAGCCTGCAGCCCTGCACTGCTCCAAGGCCTCCCGGACAGCTAAAACCGCTGTGAAGGTGCTCCTACCCTGGATCGAACAGTGCTGATGGCGAGAAAGCAAAGACTCTGCTACTGCCGATAGGCGCCAGAAAAGTATCTTCGCCAGCACCTTTCTATCGACATTGAGAAGGCTGATGGGGCGCCAATTCTCAATCATTGAAGGATCTTTACCTTTTGAAAGAAGAATCACAGCTGAGTGTCTCATGGAAGGGGGAAGCACCCCCTCAGCAAGACAACTGTTAAAAACCTCTACCAAATGTGGGGCCAGAATAGACTTAAAGGCTTTGTAAAACTCAGCCGTCAGACCATCTGGTCCAGGTGACTTTTTGATGGCAAGCTGTTCAATTGCCCTCGTCACCTCTTCAACTGTGATCTCTTCTGTCAAATTCATCAAAGGAACATCTCCACCATTTAGACCTGGAGTAGAGTCCAAAAAGCTTTCCATCTTGTCTCGGTCAAGCTCTTTCCTCCCAAGAAGTTCAGCATAAAAAGACCTCACGACCTCAAGGATCCCTGACCTGGACTTTGTCAAGGAACCTGTACTATCCTTAAGGCCAACGACCATCTTAACAGCTACACCCTGTTTGCAGTTCTGGTAAGGGTCAGGCGAGTGGTATTTCCCATAGCCCCGCTCCAGAACCAAAGAGGTATGCCGGTCATATTGACACTTCCTGAGGAGGATTTTCACTTCAGAGATTGCCCCAGGATCTCCTCCTCTCGAGACAAGAATATCCAGCTTCCTCCGCAAACGTTGGTAGGTCATGTATCTATTAAACTGTTTTTTATTGGCTAGGCCCCTGAAGAATCCAGCAATCCTCTTTTTGGTCAGCTCCCACCACTCAGCCTTGCTGCTACAAAAGTCCAGGATGGTCACCTGTGCCTGAAAAAATTCCTCAAAGGATTGTCTAACATGTTCTTCCTCAAGAAGAGTCGAATTTAATCTCCAGATGCCTTTGCCCCTCTGAGGGAAGTCTGAAGCATTCAAGACCACAGATAGCATACAGTGATCAGAGAACTCCACTGCCTGCACCACTGGGGGTGAGAAAGCAGAGGCCTCCTTCAAAAAAAACCTATCTATCCTACTCTGACTATTACCTCGATGAAAGGTGAACCCTGTGTCATCCGGAAGGTGCTTAATGTGCACATCCACAAGACCAGCATCCCTAACCATATTATTTAAAAAAACGCTATCATATCCCAGCCTGTCATTGAAGTCCTTCCTGTCCTTGGGCCTAGTCACAGTACTAAAGTCACCTCCAAAAACCACTTGCCGGGATGTAAAAAGAAATGGCTTGATCCTTATAAAAAGGCATTTCCTGTCCCACTTTGTGTGCGGCCCATAAATATTAATTAGGCGCAGGTCCTGCCCTCCCACAAGAACGTCTAAGACCATACATCTCCCAATCTCCACCTCAATAACCCGCCGGACAGTTACCATGCCGGTTTTAAACAACACCGCCACCCCGCCGTAAGGCTCGGCCGCAAGAGACCAGTAAGATGGACCATACCTCCACTCTCTCTTGGCCATATGAATATCTGCCAAGGAGGTGAGCCTAGTCTCCTGCAAAAATAAAATTTCAGCATCTAATTGGCTGAACAAAAAGAAGGCCATAGAACGAGCTCTTACTGACTTAATACTGGCGACATTTATTGTCACCACTTTTAACGGAGGGGGAACCGCCATTTGGGTTATTGGGTGGATTGCTTCTTAGCTCCCCTCTGCTGCTCATCACCAGAAGCCTCTCTCTTTCTTGAGGCCTCCTCCAATTCCATTTCTGAATCAGAATTTTGCTCAGAAGAATCCCCAGATGAGGAGATATACCATGCAGAAGCCCTAGAACGGTTGGGGACAGACACTGAGGCTTCCTGTCCCTGTTCCGTCCTCACCGTCTGTCTCTTGCGCCTCACAACCTTCCTTCTCTCCTCCAGGTACTGCAGGTCAGATTCAGAGATGTTATCTCTTGTTTTCTTCTTCTTTGAAGTCTTCACAGAAGACTTCTTTACAGAGGAAGCTGCAGCACCCTTTTTGGTACCCTCTACCACTCCTGGTGGGGGGGGGCCTTCCCTTAAGTCAGACCTAGGAAGGGAAGACTCATGGGGCAAGACTGACTCGGGGGGCACAGACTTAGAAGGTTCTGACACAAGAGGAGTGGGTACAGTAGGCTGGGGGGACACAGAGACAGCCACAGAAGGAATACCTACAGACACAGGAGGGTTGGCCACAGAAACTGGGGAGGGATCCTTAACAGGACCTGGGGGGTCAGTCACCACAGAGGAGGATGGTACACCAGGGGCCTCATCCTCCATGCTGTCCACCCTCAACAGTTCATCTACTACCTCCTTCTCCATATTGTGCCAAGCTTCCGGACATCGGCTGTAGGGGTGGCCAAGGCGCAGGCACAGGTTGCACCTTATCGCCTGGGTACAGTCCCTGGCCACATGACCCTGTCCCCGACATACCGAACATATTAAGGCTGAACAGGAGGAGCTAAAATGCCCCTTTTCTCCACAGCGGTGACACAGCTTTGGCTGACCAGGATAAAAAATAGTCATCCTATCCCTCCCTATGAAAGCCGAGGAGGGCAGGTGACGGACAACATTCCCATCCCTGGCCAACCTGACCGTTACTGACCAACCCCCAGTCCAGATGTCACGTTCATCAAGGATTTTTTCTAGCCTTGTCAAAACCTCACCATAGTTCCTTAACCAAACCTCTAGGTCCCGAGCAGGAACACTCTCATTAGTGAGAATGATGGTTAATTTTTTTAACCGTTGATCTCTGCGAAACAGCAACTGGTGCCAGATCTTCCCATTCGGGTCTTGACCTGCACCGAGCCTCATATCGTTCCCAGAACAGGTCAAGACCCTCCGGCCTGGTGAAGCTGATTGTGTACTCCCGGCTCCCAGCTACGTGTATTAGGGCATAAAGGTCATTCGCCCCAAAGCCCATCTCCAAAATCATATCCACCACCACACGCCGTGCTGGAGAGACTGCACCACCTTCCCATTTAAGTATAACGACATTACGTCTTGGACCCCCAGCAGAAGCCAGAGACCCAAGACCGGAACCAGGGGCGCTCAAAGTGGCAGTTTGTGGTGTAAATCTCTGCCTGGAAGCAGGGTTCCTCATTGGCTGCAGCCCTGGCTTAATAATATTACCAGGTGCAGAGCGTACCACCTGAGCAAAAGAAGGCTTATCAGGGC
This sequence comes from Pelophylax lessonae, assembly GCF_965119305.1. Lineage (NCBI taxonomy): Eukaryota > Metazoa > Chordata > Amphibia > Anura > Ranidae > Pelophylax > Pelophylax lessonae. The sequence continues at coordinate 205,455,024 of NC_138778.1, forward strand.
CAAGACCCCACACCGATGTAACTTTAGCCGGTACATTATTATTATTATCCTTATTATTAACTGCTTGTACTGAGCCAGCAGGATTGTCCATTAAACACACATTAGTAGGATTATTCAGAACAGCTGTGTTGGAAGAAATGTCAAAACAATCAGTATTCACTATCACAGTTTCTGCTGTAGTACCACAGGTGTCCTGATGCTGCAGTATAGAGACAGCAGCTGTGACTGGACAAACAGCCTTTGACTCAGCAAAAGGGGGGTTAATGGGTTGCTCAGGCTCTTGTAGTTCCTTTGCTGCAATGTCATTTTTCAAACGCAATTTTTCCTCAGAGGAAACATCAGCAGCTGAAATATTGCTGGATACGGAATTACCAGCCTGGGTGTCATTGGGCAAAACATCCGCATTAGCCAAGGTGTTAAATGGCACAAAAATAGTTTTATCAGTCACTTGTGACTTGCTAGGTTTTACCTTATCAGGCACATTATCAGGAAAGTTCTCCTCACCAAACACCAGCTGATCCGCCCGTACTGGAGACTCCACTGCCTGGATCACTTTCATCATGCCTCCTGAGCCCTGAGAAGGCAATGGGCTGCTTACCTCACCCTGGGGGGGGGCAGGGGGGCAGAACTGGGGGTCTCCTCCTCCACCTTTGCCATCCTTGCAAATCTGCGGTCATTGCAAAACTTTTCCTTAAAGGGCCCCTCTCTGCCTTCCATCATGGCCACAATGGTTTCCTGGTGTTGAACCCGGACCTTTGCCAACTGGATTTCCGAATCCATAGATCCACGGCTGCGGCTGTGCAAACCTTCACGTTGCTTTCGCAGACGTTTCAACTCCAGTCTCAATTTGTAGAGCTGGTCTCTCTCCCTATTCAGGACCTTGATCCCGGCCACCACTCGCTCCCGAATGGACTCGGCATCCTCATCCTCACCAGGGGCAGAGAGATCCCCAGCCATGGCTTGTCCAGGAGCAGGTATGTCATCCATCAGCCCAGGGGATGGCTGAGAGCCTCCAGCAGGAGAGGCCCTGCTGGCCTGCATGGCCTCCCCAGATAGGGGCCAGCAGGGCTGGGAGAGATTTTACCAGACTCCCCTCTCACAGATCACCTGGAGCAGACACACAGCCAGAGAACCTTCCTGCAGCCACACCCGAAGCTGAATGATGGGAAACTACTCCTCCCACTGACACCAATGATGGGGCACTATTCCTCCAACTGATTCCAACAATTGAGAATTATTCCTCCCACTGACACCAATGATGGGGCACTATTCCTCCAACTGATTCCATTAATTGAGAACTATTCCTTAAACTGACATCAACGATGGGGCACTAGTCCTTCCACTGTCAACAAAGATAGGGCATTGGAAAGAAGAAAGGAAGTGATTGGCGCTGCCTAGTGGGGTGTTTAGGGAATGCAATTTGTGGTTGCTACACTCCTGAGTAGGGTTTTATATAAAAGTCTATGCAATATAATTTATATTCAGACCTGTATATAACATACTAAAATCATATACCAAATGGCAAAACTGTGTAAAATCAGAGTAGGTCTATGTGCAAAATCCAAACATAAAGTAAAAGACTTTTAAAATTAAATAAGCAAATACATACAATGTGTGCAATGTGCAGGAAAGTGCAATAGTGAATATAAGGAGTGAAGTGATAAGTATTAAATATCGATTAAATAATATCCAATAATAACTTAGCAACCATGAAATAACAATCAATAGATATAATCATAAAAATCCTAATAAATATAAGTGAAATTAATATATATATATATATATAACTGCCAATGAATAAATGTGTGCAAAAGTGCAAGGGTGAAAAAAATCCCTTCTTATAAATAGCTGTGCAAAAATGGCAGTATAAAAGGTAAAAAAGTGTCCATATAGATTATCAAATGAATAAAACCAAACACATGTGCAATCTCGGTGATATCAGATCCAGAAAGAGTCCTAAATAAGTATAGTCCGTATATGGTGGTTAAGGTGCTCTTTTTTTCTAAGCCCAAAGTGTAGTGGGTGGGCCGAAGGAAAAGTGTTCCCCTGAGCCTGGGGTCCTGCGCTTACCAGATTCCCTTACCCCTACAGGGGTAAACAGCGGGTCGATTTTTAGGGGATCGCTCCCACACACTGGCAATCAGGATCTCCCCAGACCTCGATTTCTCTCCTTTGTTGGTATTCAGATGTCAGCTCAATAAGTATATTAAACTCCAGTGCAGTACCCGGGTATGTGGAAGAAAAGGGAAGGAGCCTCCGATAGTGTAGTATTGTTTTTTAAAAGCTTTATTATTGAAAAACATGTACTCACATAATAGTAAAATCCAATGTATGCCCGTCTGGCATAGGAGCCGCAACCTCCTCTCTCGCGGTGCACGCTTGGGAGTAGCGTGTGTGCCAACCGCCGGATGTGCGTTCCAAGCCTCGGGTTCAGTAGACGGAAATGACGTGGTCACGCTCTCGACCGGTTTCGTCAAACTGACGTCATCTGGAGAAGCTAGGGCATTGCTTTCTCCCAATGGATACCAGGACATTTTCTACTCCTGCTGACCACAGTCCGGCCCTCCTAAGTCTAAAGGACAGTAAACTAGCCCTTTGTTTAGAACATTTGGAGACCCCTGTTCTAGGCCATCATTAGACAATAGTATCATGGAATCTGTAAAACTGGAGGGTCTGAAAAACTTACACAGCAGCTACTCCAACTAAAAGAATAAAATGGAGAATAGAAGAAAAGATTGGGACTTTAAATGTAGCAACTTATGGCCCCTGGGAGAAATAGACTCAAGTGTTTGTATAAAAAATACATTTTATTTTAACATCATTAAAAATATATATATAAAATCAGTACAAAAAATAGGTACAATATCTCCTCATAGTATACAATATAGAACAGGCTCCCTCCTACAACACAAAGGAGAGGCAAATGAGAATACACGTAATGTATATATACACACAACATGTAGTATGAGATAAGATTCTCTAGGTTCCACAGGTATCTCCGAAAAATACAGGATCACTACACGTTTCACTTGTAGCTTTTGCAGGGGATCCTGGTCAACACTAGCTTCCACAAGGAAGTGGGTGAAGATGGAGCATCTGGAGCCGTAAGATGGAATGAGTGGAGGTAGGGGAACCCGGATATTCCTGCCCCAGCACAGGGGAGGTTAGAAGGCCCACACACCTCACGGATCACACTCTGGTACTCCAAGTAAAGGGATGTCAACTGGGAGCCAATAACACCTGTTGAAAAAAAGAGAGCTGGTCCCCAATGTGTCTCCCCTCTCTCTCATTGAGAGATCCTAACGGCATCCAGCCTGGCTTAACACTTGAGTCTATTTGTCTATGAGTGGCTACCTTTAAGGTCCCAATCTTTTCTTCTATTCTCCATTTTATTCTTAATTTATATGAGGATGTGGAGCCACAGCACAAATTGAGTCCTGTCTTACATCTTTTTTAGATTACATACTCCCACTAAAAGCCAAATTGCAGTTTTCAGCTGGTGTTCATCAGGATATAAAGACAAATATAATAATAAAGTTGGCTGAAATTAAAAACTATTTCATGACTTTTTAAGGAATCTATTAGTAAATGTAAAAAAATCAATGAAGTAGCTAAAGTTGAACTCCCACGTGTTTGGAATCAACTTAGGAACAGGAATAGAGACTAAATCTTCCAATGGGGAAACTTGTGCAGTGCCAGCTTTCTAAGAAGGTCTTTCCTCAATATGGAGAGCTCTTCTTTCACTTCCCACTGTGTATAGAGGGCAAGAAGTGAGAAAATCCTTCCCAGTGGGGAGTCAGATGGAAATATAAACCTGTGATCTCCTAACCCTATCACGCTATATTGAAAACAAAATAAAATGTTTGGTTGGAGTTGGGCTTTTCACTTCATTTTGAAAAGCAGAATGTGTGTGTGTGTGAGGTACTAGAGACCTCCTGAGGCTAGCTGTATTGAGTTGTGGACTGCTGAGTCAACAAATGATCATGTTAGCCTAAGGGGCACCACCAATAAGTCATACTATTTTGTGAGGATGCTCAGTATTCCCCAGGATCTATCTGGAAGAATGGAGAAGTCACCCTTATGTTCTATGGGTGGAAACCCGGAGGTACAATATGTATATTTATCAACTATTTCCTCCATATGTTCTTGCTTTATCACCTTAATGCAGCAAATTGGTTTGGGGGGGGGGGGGTTATTTTATGTAATGAGGTTCCCCATAATTGATCCCATCTCATCTCTCCAAGGGATTGTAGGTTCCTCTCTGACTTGAGCTGAATGTTTCCTGGATAATGCACCAATCTTACAAGTGTTTTCAAAATACATCTGTTCAATGCTAATACACTATATGGCCAAAAGTTTGTGGACACCTTCCCATCACACCTGTACAAGCTTGTTGGACATAAAATTCCATAATCATGGCTAATAATTTGGAATTGTCTATTCTCTCCATCCTTATAACAATTTACACAAGGTTTTGTATCGTGTCTGTGGGAATGTGTATCCATTCAGGCAATTGTGAGGTCAGGTACTGCTGTTGGAGAATACCTGGACAACAATTGTTCCAAACCATTCCAAAGCTGTTCAGTAGGGTTGAGGTCAGGGCTCTGTTCAGGTAACTCAAGTTCATCCTTATGAAAACCATCAAACCATGTCTTTATCAAGGCTGGCTTTGTAGATTGGGACACAGTCATGCTGGAACAGAAAATGGATTTCCCCAAAATGTTGGGAATGGAAGTGTCTAAAATATCTTTGTATGCTGTCTGTGGTATTAAAAATACAATCACTGGAATCACCCAAACCAAATCATTTGGATGGGTGTCCACTAGGGAGGACATCAGTCTCATCTATACTAGTGGTCTCCAAACTGCAGCCCGTTGGCCAGATGTTACCCTTTGCTTGCTTTTATCCAGCCCTTGGGGTACTATTTTCATCCACCGATACCAATAATGAGGAATAATTCCCCCCAATGACACTAATGAAGGAGCAGAATTCCCACCAATGACACCAACAATGGGAAACAACTCCTCCCAATGACACCAAAGGTGGGGCACTGTTCCTCTTAATGCCAACAACAATGGGGCACAATTCCTCCCACTGACACCAAAGATGCGTAATTTTTTATTCCCACTGGGGCCTTTTCTGTTCCCAATGGCCACACACTGGCCCCTCTAAAGCCTGAAGGACCGTAAACTGGCCCTTTGTTTAGAATGTTTGGAGACCCCTGACCTATACCATGGGTTTGGGAAAAATCATGCAGGTCCGAGATTCGCGGTTCTGTTGAATCTATGTGATTTGCCTACTGATTTTTATTTTTGTAAACATAATGCTTTTCATGGCTTTTGAACTATGGCCATGAGGCTTGAGGGGGCCAATAAAAGAGAGTCACAATAAAAGAGTCACAAAGCAGCCATAGTTGTTGTAGGTACAGGACAGGATAAAGCCTTGTACATCAGATTATCGGACTAATTTTTGTTAATTTTTTGTTGCATTCTAGTCCAATATCGAAAGTGAGGAGGTTACTTTCATACCAAAATTCTCGTACGAAAGAATTCAACTTCAGAAGTGATGCCATGCGTTGAATTGTTTCTGAGCATGCATAGTCTTTCTATTTTTTTTTTAGATGAAAACTGTACTAATTAAATGAAAATCGGACGTGGTGTTCACTTACGATAAAAATTTAATAGCCTGCACATTCAGTTTTTGTCCGAAAATCCATAATCGGCTGTCGAAAGCACTATATTAATGATCCAAAAATCGGCAGATCGTTCGTCGTACTAAATTTTACTTCTGATTTTCTTATCATGTGTATGGGCCTTTAGCTGACAAACTGTATGGAGGGAAATCCCTGCTACTTCCCAGTTTCACAACCCTATGCTCTTTGTCTCTAGTAAATTTGGGCACAGCTTTGCTCTTTAAATGATACTGCTGCTGAAACTGCCTGTGAAAATCGTACTGTTCTGTAAAACCAATTACAGCTTTAAGGCGTCCTCCCAAGCATGCTATTTAAAAGATTTGGGCCTTTTCAATATTACCCTTGAAGCCACATGAAAAGACCCTCTCCCCGGACCCTCTCCCCACTGTATGTTAACCTAAAAACTCGCTTTTTTTTTGCATTTGTATATTACAGTACCTTGCTTCCCATGTCTCTCTTTTGTAGTAGTTTGTCTATTAGCAGTACAAATAGTCAGGATTTATTTACAGAATTTACAACCCCCTCCCACCACACTTCAGTGGTATTCGCCACTAAATTCAAATTCGCCAAATTTCAATCCGGATTTTCTGAACTACAGCTTCCATAATAAATGTGCACAGTGTTGGTAAGTTGCCGTGTAGTGACTAGAGAAAATAAAAATACAACAAAACAGTTTTGAATACAGATAAAAATATACATATTTATTACAAGTCACAGTACTTAGATGCATGGAAATGGATTGACAAATAAATGGCAACAAGAAGTTAACTCTTTATCTTAACCTACCTTAACTCTTTATATACACTGCTCAAAAACATAAAGGAACACTTTTTAATCCGAGTATAGCATCAAGTCAACTAAACTCCTGGGATATTGAGTGGTCAGTTAAGTAGCAGAGGGGGGTTGTTAATCAGTTTCAGCTGCTTTGGTGTTAATTAAATTAACAACAGGTGCACTAGATGAGCAACATGAGAAAACCTGCAAAACTGGAATGGTTTTACAGGTAAAGGCCACTGCAATTTTTTTCCCTACTCGTCTTTTCTGAATATGTTTTTACTAGTTTTGCAATTGGCTAGGGTCAGTGTCACTACTGTTAGCATGAAGCGATACCTGGACCCTGTAGAGGTTGCACAGGCAGTCAAACTCTTCCAAGATGGCACATAAATATGTGCCATTGCCAAAAGGTTTGCTGTGTCTCCCAGCACAGTCTCAAGAGCAAGGAGGAGATTACAGGAGACAGGTAGATACTCTAGGAGAGCTGGACAGGGCCGTAGAAGGTCCCTAACCCATCATCAAGACCGGTATCTGCTCCTTTGTGCAAGGAGAAACAGGATGAGCACTGCCAGAGCCCTACAAAATGACCTCCAGCAGGCCACTGGTGTAAAATACTCTGACCAAGCAATCAGAAACAGACTTCATGAGGGTGGCCTGAGGGCCCGAGGTCCTCTAGTGGGCCCTGTGCTCACTGCCCGGCATCGTGGAGCTCAATTGGCATTTGCCATTGAACACCAAAATTGGCAGGTTTGCCACTGGCGCCCTGTGCTTTTCACAGATGAGAGCAGGTTCACCCTGAGCACATGTGATAGACATAAAAGGGTCTGAAAAAGACGTGGATAGTGTTATGCTGTCTGTAACATCGTTCAGCATGACCAGTTTAGTGGTGGGTCAGTGATGGTCTGGGGAGGCATATCCACAGGCTAGACAGTGGCACCCTGACTGCCATTAGGTATTAGGATGAAATCCTTGGACCCATTGTCAGATCCTACGCTGGTGCAGTGGGTTCTGGGTTCCTCCTGGTGCACGACTGTGCCCGGCCTCCAGTTCCTGGAGGATGAAGGCATTGATACCTTTGAATGGCCCCCACGCTCGATTAACGTTAATCCAATAGAACACCTCTGGGACATTATGTTTCAGTCCATCCGGCACCACCAGGTTGCACCTCAGTCTGTTGAGGAGCTCAGTGATGCTCTGGTCCAGATCTGAGAGTAAATACCCCAGGACACCATCCGTCGTCTCATTAGGAGCATGTCCCGACGTTGTCAGGCATGCATACAAGCGCGTGGGGACCATACAAACTACTGAGTAGCATTTTGAGTTGCTGCAATGAAATTTCAGCAAAATGGACTAGCCTTCTGCATCATTTTTTCACTTTGATTTCCGGGGTGTCTTTGAATGCAGCCTCTGTAGGTTGATCATTTTCATTTCCATCAAGCAATGTGGCATCCTTTTGTTCCTAACACATTACCCAGTCCATTTCAGTATAGATATCCAGCATGATATTTTTCCCCATTAGGTTCTGATGTGTTTTCAAAGTGTACCTTTAATTTTTTTGAGCAGTGTATTGTGATCACAGGTAAAGATGGATGCACCTAGATTCAACTATGCTAATCAGTGCAGGTGGCGGTGAATGTGCTTTAAGGCTGGGTTCCCACTATTGCGATACTGGTTCCCGCTTCGCATGTCTCTGGCAGGCAGTTCACACTGCCCTATGCAAACCCCTGTGGGTGTCAATACAAAATGTCAGTGCAAACTGCAAAATGGTATAGGAATCAGATCACATGGGTGTGAACACCCATGTGATCTGATTCCAGCGCAGGCCAAAAAAACGCTCTTGCACCATTTTAGTTCGAATGTGATGCAATTTCAGTCATACAGTGTGTCTGAATTCGCATCACACATACATCGCATATGATCTGCACAGCAATGCAGTGTGAATCAAATGCGATGTATAGCATCACAATAGAGTGAACCCAGTCTTAATTTTTCATGTGGCCTAAAACCTGTGTGATAAGGAAGTGATGGAAGCAGCTATTCTTCATTAATGTGCAAATGCTAGTGGGGCTGAACTCGATCATTCTTTGCCATGGTACTAATGTGATGTACATGAGTTTGGGATTGTCGGCTTGAATCAAAGCCTAATCACCCAGATGTTTTACTTATTGATGATTCTCTTTAAGTGGTAGTTTAGGTTCTTTCAAATACTGGACACCAATTGGGCAAATCCATGATTTATCCATACCCATTGTAACATATGTGACTCAGCTGGTATTCTGTTCGGTCTGCTCACAAATCAGGTCTGATTGACCCCCCCCACCCCAACAGATATATATTCTAGAATACAGTGTGTGGTCTGATGGCTCAGAACTGCTATGCCGGTGCTTTTTTTTTGTAATTAATCTTTAGTTTGTAAGGGGAAACCCTTTTTCGACCACATAATACCAAATTAAGTAGCATCAGTTTGGGTTAGTTAACATGCTTATAACTCTAGGGCTAAATTTCCATTTTGACAGCTGGCTCTAGAAACTAGGAACACGCACAGGTGCACATTCTTAGGTGTCTGTGCAACAATAATGAACATTCCCAGGGCATTGTGCCTGAGAAACTATTGTGGTCACGAGGTGGTTAAAATTTCACACCGCATACAACAGATATTTTAAGCTTTTGGCAGATGCTGATAAGCTGTCTCACCCCCTGACTTCTCTTGTCCTTCAGGATTCTGGTGGGACTATCTTTGTGACAATTCCCAACTTTACTTGTCTTCCTGCCATGGAGTGCAACTACAGTTGAATTTTCTAAAATATTAAGTCAGTAATGAAAAATTCAGCCGGGAACTAGAGAGACCCTCAAAATGGTCACATTGGGGTTGATTCACACTTGTGCAACTTGTCATGCAACTTTGGACGTTCCCCATGTTTTCCAATGATAGCCATTCATACATGCACAACTTAAAGTTGCAGAAACTTTAAAGTAGTTCATACACTACTTTGGTCTGACTTTCATGCAACTTGAGGGCCATAGACTTCAATGTTAACCCTCAGAAGTTGCATGAAAGTTATACCCGTATGTTATACAATGCAACTTGTGTGCAACAGTTGTCCATTATCGCTGGTCAAAGCCAAAGTCATATCTAAGTTGCACCATCCAAAGTTGCACTAAAGTTGCACTCCAAAGTCGTGTGAATAGAGTGTAAAATCTAGTGCAGCTGTTCATGGTAGCCAATCAGCTTCTAACTTTAGCTTATTCAATTAGGCTTTGATAAGAGAAAAAAAACCCTAGAATCTGATCGGCTACTATGCATAGCTACACCAGACTTTTCTTTTTAGCAAATCAGTGGCGGGACTCTCTTCCAACCTGGAAAAATCTAACCAAAAAGTCTAATTTTGGAAGTGCTGGTCACTTTTAAGACTGGCAATACCCAGATGTTACTAATGGCTACATTTTTGGGGAAAAAAAGGTGCTATTTATAAGTGCTGCGTAAAATTACTGACAATTTTTCTTCCAACACCCAACTAATTTATGGTAAATCTGACATAGATTTATATTTTGTAGGTTGGTGTGGTAAAAGCAATAATACAGATGCAACCATTTATAAAAAAAAAAAAAAAAAAAATCATCACTGGAATGGCCAGTTTATCGATAACATCTAGTCTGGCACTTCTCATTATGATAAACCTAAAATCAAGACCACTTTATGCCCATAATTGTACAAAGATATAGAAAAGTTTCAGGGTCCACCCTTCCGCCAGTTTTGAAAATTTGTCACTGTCCTGCCAGCGTAAGAGACAATCTGGAAGTACGGTCTAGTCAGATACAAGTTTGTTCAGTGGAGGATGCTATAATTCGTTGTCCTGGTAAAAAGTTGTTTTGTCAGTGGGCAGTAAAGTAACTTTATAACACTTGTTAACAAAAGTATGCTCTACTGTGTTGTACTCTGATGAAGAATCATACTAACTGGCCAATTTTTTCCTAGTCCAGTATGTCACCGAACAGTCCTCGCGATAGCCGTTAGTTTCTCCACCAGTTCCTGGAAGCTGGGTCTTTCCTGGGGCTTGTCCTTCCAGCAAAGCAGCATCAAACTGTACATTTCCATTTTGCAGTTGGCCGGCTGAGGAAGTCTGTAGCCATGGGAGATTTTTGCGTAGACATCCTGGTTATTCCACCCTTGGGAGAAGAGAGACAAGTCAGCCTGATCCATTACTCATAAAAGACTAAAGAGGAGCCTTTTTGTCTACAAAGACCACATGACATTACAGTATATAGGACAGTGCTTTAAGTGGGCCGGTATGCACTGGTACTCAGTACCGCCACTTCCAAATATGGCTCTTGAGCATACCGCCACCTCTCCGTGCGCCTTAGCATACCATTACGCTCATTTTGGACATCTGCGCTATCAATTGCCCCCCCCAAGAACATTTCCCACTCCAGAGCCAGACCAGTCACCACCAGTGAGTCCCCCTGCTCCGGAGTCCCAGCCCAGGCCAGGGGGGGTGCTCTGTGGGGACCCTGATGTGGGGTGGGGGGGCGACAATATTTATAGGCTATAATAGAGTACCGGCACCTCTTTTGGGCCACTTAAAGCACTGATATAGGATACCCACATTTTTTGTTTTCATAGAGTAGGGAAGGGTTTGAACTTCTGGCGGGTTTCTTGTTAAATATATTTATTGAAAGACATGAGAAAATAACAGCACTGTCACAGTTGGTACAAGTATAAGTACAAGTGGGTTTTGCACCCACTTCAAAGATAGTATCACAAAAACATGAAATACAAATACATATTAACATCACAGAAATTGGATTGATAACAACCAAGAAAAAGGCAAAAAGAGGACTGGGCCCACAGGCAATGGGAACCTGGAGCTATATGTGACGTTGGGCTACAGGCACCCTAAGATTAGCCAAACAAATGAATCCAAGGTGCAAAAGATACACAAAAACCAAGTTACTTGCATACTGTACAAGGAACACGATGCAAATAATTGGAAAGAAAAGAAGAGGAGGGAGACAGAGGTCACTGCATACACTGGGAAGGGGTAACATCCAGAAGTACCCAGTGGGCCCCTGGATAGTCATGGTCCCTAAAGGGAAGAGTCAAAACCAGGAGGAAAATATTTATCAACCCAAGGTTGCCAGATCTTTAGGTGTTTGAGAATTACATCTAGTAAGGTTGCTTCAATCTTACTGTGGATCATTGGCTATGTAATGTGGTTTTTCATCTCTGTTATACACAGAGGTGGGATCTTCCAAGCCCTTGCAATAGTTTGTTTGGAAGCCATCAGAACCTGAAGTGAGAGTTTCAGCTGATGTTTTGTAAGGTCAAGAGAACAATGGTTAACCCAGCCTTTTTCAACCAGGGTGCCCAGGCACCCTGGGTTGCCTTGAGGTTTCTTCAGGGGTGCCTTGGCAAAATTCCTAAAAATTGCCAAAAAATTGTATATAAACCGGCGTGTGGATGAAGCCTGCCTTTTAGTTACACAAAGCCACAGGTTTGCAACCTTTTAGCTGCCGGCGTTCTAACAACCAATCGCATCATAAGTTGATAGGGAGGATGTCAGTTGCCTGCATATCATCCTTGTTTGACCCTCCCCTGCCCCTCTCCATCAGCTTTGTGAGTGATGGAGAAAAAGTGAGGGAGAAGAGAAACAATGGAATACTAGTCATTACCAGTGTTCAAAAGTGTATTTGTTTTGGAAGAATAAATCTTTTCTAACATTGGGTGTCCCATTTGTGTGGTTGTTGCTGCTTTATATAAAAATATAAGGCTTCATGCATACTGGACGTTATAAAAAAAGCCAGTGGCGTTAGCTGTAGAAAGCTGTAGCTGTAGAGTGAGTTTTCCAGCATTTTTGCAGTAGCGCTTTTCAGCTTTTTTGGGGTTTTTAAGCTGTAGCATTTATCTAACTTTTTTTTAGCAAAACTATACTCCCATGGCTAAAAAAAAACACTGATAAACGCCAAATAGCCATGTTTTTTAGCATTTTCAGCTTTTATTAGAGATAGAGAGTTTTTACAGCTGAAAAACTCTTAAAACCCACTAGTTCTGGGGGTTTTTTTTCCAGCCAGAAAACACCCCTGCCAAAAACTGCTGATAACAGCCTATATGTGCATGGACACATAGGATAACATGCTGGGGAGTTTACTGGCTGCAAAAAAAAATGTCTGATGCCAAAAACAGCAGCTATAAAAATGTCCAGTGTGCATGAAGCCTAAAATGTAAAAATGATTCTAAGGCCTCATGCACACTGGACATCCATAGTGTTTAAAGGGTGCCTCAAGATTGTACAAAATTTTCTAAGGGTGCCTTTACTGAAGAAAGGTGGAAAAACCCTGGGTTAAGCAATGCAAGTGCTGGGTCCGGTGCTATAGTGACGTGAAATAATGTGAAAAATGTCAGACCAAAAATGTTGCACTGTTGACAGAACCCCATATATGAACGTGGGTACCCCGCTTATCACAACACTAAAAACTATTTTTTTTGGGGGGGGGGTAACTAGGTAACATTTAGAAATTCTTACATGGACCAGGTACTAACTCATTAAAACTTTACAGATAGCTCCAGAGCTATAACACCCTGAGAAGATGATTTACTCTGGTGGGTTTAATATGCTCTTTGTGTCCTCAATGGATAGATTCACTGTCTTTATTTGTCCTCATGGTCATTGTCACCAGGACAAAAAGTGGGGCAAAATCCAACATATTGAGTTTTCACCAGAATAGAGTGGAAATCTTTCAACTGGTTCACAATATGGTGACAGCTGTCCAAGAGGGGGTTACCTTTACTTTGGAGACATTTATTCTCCTTTCCTGTTGTGTCTACAGGACAGGAAGTAAAAGAAATCTCCCCAATAAAGACAATGATGACCTAATAAAAAACTAAAAAAAATTTTAGCTGTGGATAATTTAGCTACCTAATGTGACGGTGTTCACCGTCACTGGAATTTAAGGACAGATGGGTGATGGTTTGGATTGCTTCATATTTGTCAGCAATGTCTCCATGTAGAAATATTGAGATTTGTTCCAATTTGCCATGAGGTCTGTGATTTCTGAGTGCTGTGTGTGTTACATATCTTTCAGTGTCAGAGAGGCTTTCCTTTTGTTTGTGTATTGGGAGGGAATGTGGATTGCTCTGTCTCATGCTGAGTGCTATTGTGTACATTGATTGTCCCCTGGGGGCTTCTGTCTCATTACACATAACAGTTGTCCCCTGGGGGCTTCTGTCTCATTACACATAACAGTCCTTCTACTCAAGCTATAGGACCAATCCCTGCTGACTCATTTTCAAGTCCTCATTTGCATGGCTAAGGAGGACCTGAAGGAGAACGGCATGTACTGTGCAATTGACCAATAGGAAAGCGGTTGTTGGGGGCAGGATGTTCCAAATTCTGTATAAAAGTGTGCTGTGTGCTTCCAATAAATTGTCTTCCTGTTTGAACTTACATACAGCCTGCCTGGTGTTTGTTCTAATGGATTCCGAACGGCACATAGCTGTAGTTCAGATCCCGGAGCCTTGGTTGACCGAACCATCAGACGTTGTGATCTGCAAGCTGACTCACTAGAAACAAAGGAGTGTCGGGAGAGCGGAAGCGAGCGAGCAAGGGTCTCGTCACACCTAAATGTCATATGGTCTTTAGATATACTTTACCTTTTATACATAGCCCACAAAAAAGCCATTGGAGGGGTTCGTACACCACTAATGGTTTTATTAAACATCATGCTACATATTTCAGGATAAATTGGATAACAGTCTTTAGGAAATACCCACAGAGGCCGTCAGGTGACTCTTCTTGGGAGAAAGTGTGATTGGACCTGGCCCGGTTGCTATTGTTTCCCCCCAAGAATGGCAGCCAATTGTATTTCACCCCAGTTCTGTAGGCATGAATGCTTAGCTGGTGTGAACATACTGTATGTTTATTTTCCCCACAATCTATCAGAGGTGTCTACGTTTGGTTGGAATATCTGCATATTGCATTGCCCTTCTAAGTTCACTTAGTGGATCCTCCTGCACTTAAAAATTCTGAACAAGGAATACATGTTAAAATACCTTGATGCCAAAGGAGCTTTTCCTATCTTCTCTGTAGCAGTCAGTATTATGTAATGTGGATGGTGAACCTACATTCTATATACAGTTGTGCGCATAAGTTTACAAACCCTGGCAGAATTTATGATTTCTTGGCCATTTTTCTGAGAATATGAATAACACAAAAACTTTTCTTTCACTCTTGTTTAGTGTTTGGCTGAAGCCATTTATTATCAATCATCTGTGATTCCTTTTTTTAAATCATAATGACAACAGAAACTACCCAAATGACCCTGATCAAAAGTTTACATACCCTGGTGATTTTGGCCTGATAACAAAGGGGTTTGAATGGCTATTAAAGTTAACCATCCTCACCTGTGATCTGTTTTCTTGTAATTAGTGTGTGTGTGTGTATACAAGGTCAATTCATTTCTGGACTCCTGACAGACCCTTGCATCTTTCATCCAGTGCTGCACTGACGTTTATGGATTCTGAGTCATGGGGAAAGCAAAAGAATTGTCAAAGAATCTGCGGGAAAAGGTAGTTGAAATGTATAAAACAGGAAAGGGATATGAAAAGATATCCAAGGAGTTGAGAATGCCAATCAGCGGTGTTCAAACTCTAATCAAGAAGTGGAAAATGAGGGGTTCTGTTGAAACCAAACCACAGTCAGGTAGACCAACTAACATTTCAGCCACAACTGCCAGGAAAAGTATTCGGGATGCAAAGAAAAATCCACAATTAACTTCAGGTGAAATACAGGACTCTGAAAACATGTGGTGTGGCTGTTTCAAGATGCACAATAAGGAGGCACTTGAAGAAAGATGGGCTGCATGGTCGAGTCGCCAGAAGAAAGCCACTACTACGCAAATGCCACAAAGTATCCCGCTTACAATACACCAAACAGCACAGAGACAAGCCTCAAACCTTCTGGCACAAAGTTATTTGGAGTAATGAGACCTAAATTTAGCTTTTTAGCCACAACCTTAGACGCTACATTTGGAGAGGAGTCAACAAGGCCTATGATGAAAAGTACACCATTCCTACTGCGAAACATGGAGGTGGTTCGCTGATGTCTTGGGGATGTGTAAGCTACAAAAGGCACAGAAAATTTGGTCAGAATTTATGGCAAGATGAATGCAGTATGTTATCAAAAAATACTGGAGGAAAATTTGAATTCATCAGCCCGGAAGCTGCGCATGGGACGTACTTGGACATTCCAACATGACAATGATCCTAAACACAAGGCCAAGTCGACCTGTCATTGGCAACAGCAGAATAAAGTGAAGGTTCTGGAGTGGCCATCTCAGTCTCCTGACCTCAATATCATTGAGCCACTCTGGGGTTTTTTTTTAGGTAAAGTTGATACAGGGAATATCCGATTGCCTCTCTGGGAATCCGGGAGGATTTTTTTTCCCCTGCTGTAGCAAATTAGATCATGCTTTGCAGGGTTTTTTCGCCTTCCTCTGGATCAACTGCGGGTATAGGATTGTGTATATGGGATTGTATGGTTGGGTTTTCAATACTGTTTTTTTTTGTTTGGTTTTTTCTTTTTGTTGGTTGAACCAGATGGACTTGTGTCTTTTTTCAACCTGACTAACTATGCAACTATGTAAGTTCATGCAAGACAGCCCAGGAATTTACAGACACTAGAGGTTTTTTACCAGGAAGAATGGGCAGCTTTACCATCTGAGAAAATAAAGTGCCTCATCCACAAATACCACAATGACTTCAAGCTGTCATTGATGTTAAAGGGGCCAATACATGGTATTAAGAAATGGGGTGTGTAAACTTTTGATCAGGGTCATTTGGGTAGTTTCTGTTGTCATTATGATTTAAAAAGAGTAAACACAGTTGGCTGATAATAAATGGCTTCAGCCAAACACTAACCATGAGTGCAAGAAAAGTTTGTGTTATCATTCATGTTCTCTGAAAAATGGCCAAGAAATCATACATTCTGCCAGGGTATGTAAACTTATGAGCACAACTGTATATCTCATGTCAGGATTGTGTGGATAGGCATCAATATCCTTAAGGTCAGTAGACACAAGGACAATTTCTTCTAATTATGGGACTTTTACTGTGCCAAAAATTGTACCAAATATACCAATATGCTCTCCTGTTAAAAACATACTTTTATTATAAAAGAATTAAAACAAATACAGATTGAATGGGTTCTGTGAGTATCAACCCCTACTTCCTCAGGTTCTTTTAAACTCAAGTTAAATAGAGAGTTAGTCCCTGACTGGAGTCATAGGGTCTGGGGACCACCATCCACGCCAAATCTTCCCTTGGGAGGAGGGCAGGCAATCATATTCTTTGTATAGAGACCTGCTGGTAACTTCTTGATGTGTCACAATTAATAGCTTATCTCCTTTCCTATTCCTGTACCCCAGATATCCTCCACAATGGTAAGGAGAGGGATAAAGACACAGGAAGGAAGGAGGAAAAAGGGGGAGGGGGAATTGGGGCAGGGGGGGGGGGAGGAAAAAAAGGGACAAGAAGCAAAAGGCAGGAAGAGAGGAATTAAGCAAATCCCTGCAACTGTCCTCCACCTACTCTGATATTGGTAGCTTCCAGCACAAATGTCCCATTGTCAAAGAGTGGCCTATGATTCCAGTCTGGGACTAACTCTCTATTTATTTTTAGTTTCACAAAACCTGAAGAAGTAGTGGTCAGTACCCACAAAACCCATTGTAATCATTGCATTGTTTCTCCTGTCTGGACCCTAATTTCTATCTAGGAGCCCACCTGCTGAATTGAAGGGGATACATAGTGATTGACTGTGAAACACATGGAAATGAGCTTTATGTTTAGATTATACGATTTACCTGTGTAATGTATGGTATTATATCCAAACTGAATTTGTTTCAATTACTTTAAAATGAAAGTTGGTTTTTAACAGTAGAGTATATATAAGTACAATTGTTGGCACCTTAAAAGCCCCATAATTAGAAGAAATTGTTTTGGTGAGCATACATTGTGGAGGGTGTCAAAAGTTGGACTAAATACTAGCTGCTCTTATTTTGGGAAGAACATGAAAGCGCTCATTGGCTGTATCAAGTAATGTTATCTGCGCCTCTAAAAATATTCTATGCTTTTTATTCAAACTAGGGTTCTCCTTGACCACTAATCAAATTAGAATATAGGCTCATCGCATGCCCATTTAACTGGTTCCTCAGGGGTATGTAATGGGCAGGGAACCAGAGAGTTAGAAAGGGGTGACTGATAGTACTCAGTCCCCAGAATGAATTAGGAGATCTTCGTTACATTTATTTTAGTTCTAATTAGACACCTAGGAGCTGAGCTTTGAGGAAAGAAAGGAACTCAGCTATGAGGAAAGATTAGCTGAATGTATTCTCTCCTAGTAAGATTCTCGTTAAGGTCATCAGAGAGGACAAGGGGGCGCTCTTTCCATCTGGAGGAAAAGAGATTTATTCTCCAAATAAGGAAAGGTTTCTTCTCAGTAGGAGCTGTGAAAATGTGGAAAAGACTCCCCCAAGAGCTGGTTCTGGCTGGTTCTGACCAGCTCAGTAGGCTGTTTTAAGAAAGGCCTGGAAAGTTGCTCCAGGGAATATCCGATTTCCTCTTGGGGGATCAGGAAGGATTTTTTTCCCTCTTGGAGCACATTGGATCATGCTTTATTGGGGTGTTTATTACCTTCCTCTGGATCACCTGTGGGTATGTGATTGTATAAGGAGGTTTTCAAACCAACCTATGTCCTTTTCTGTCTTTTAGGAGTCTGATGGTGAGACCTCTCTTCTAATGTTCGTGACTATTTTTCCACCATGTGAAATCTTCAATGCTGCCCGGCCTCCTATGGATCATGGTGCCACTTCTTGTCCAGTGATTTGCAGCTTTTCGTTCCCAATGGAATGGATAGGAGGAAATATTCTCCTCCTTCAGGTTTTACCCATGTTTTGTTTCTCAGAGCTGCTTACCTTTGTATGGCGTTTCTCCAAATGTGTACACTTCATATATCAAGACCCCAAAGGACCAAACATCAGACTTGGTTGAATATTTACAGTGGCTAAGAGCCTCCGGTGCTGTCCATCTTATTGGTATGGATCGGTTGTTTTCTGGAGAGTACATATCATCCTGAAAATACAATAAGAATATCAGGGACATTACATTCAAATCCTTTTTTCTTCCTGGCCTCCTCTGGACATTTCCAATTACATTTAAAATGAAACTATAGGGAAAAGTAAATGCTGAGAGGAGTCCTAAGATTATTTATAGTTCAAGAAGCATGGGAACCATTGCTTGATTCTCTTGTTTGGTAGCCTATTCTGCTGAAAATTAGTTTATATTACTTTATATAAACAAGACTCCATGCTGCCCCCAATAATAACATTACACTAGGGATGGAGTTTGTGTAAAAGAATATTCTGAATCTAAGCCCCTATTCACACTAGCGCGACTTGTCAGGCGACTTGGTTGCCTGACAAGTCGCGGTGGGTTGCCTGCCATTGATTAGCACAGGACCCGTTCTAATAGGAGCGACACAAGTCGCTCCGACTTAGAAAAAGGGTCCTGTACTACTTTCGGGCGACCTGGAGGCGACTTGCATTGACTTCAATGATATGAAGTCCGTGCATGCACCGCGACTTCACAGGTCGCCCCGGCAAGTCGTGTCGCCCCTGTGTGAATAAGTGTACGAAGCATCCCCGATCCCACCCAGAGTGAACGTTTTCAGCAGTCACAAGGTCCTTTCCTGTCACTCTATTTCTTTCTGCCAATGTCCTAGAGGCCCCCTACCTTCTAAGAGCTGCTAAATAATGGAGGCTGCCATTGACGATTACCTCTTTTTTTGAGAATACTAGTTCCCTTGCTGTTATGTCGACACTAAAGCAGGCCATAGATTATGCAATTTTCTTTCCTGCAACCAAATCGCCTAATATCCTCATAAACACAGTAAGTGTTGATGGGGGATCCCTCCTGTGGAGCTTTTGTGTTCTTCTGGCAGGGGGGCACATGGAGTTGTACCTGCTGTTAGAGAGCAGTGATTACTGCTAGCAGCTATAGCCACGATCTCATGATGGCGTCACTTAAAATGTACTGTATGCCTCCCGGGCTAGAGTGACTAAACTGTATGCGACATGGTGACAAGACAGCAGATTATCAATATAAAAATATGACCTTATGGAAGGCCCAAAAGTTATATACAAATTATGTAACAGTTTGTTTGAATGTTAATTCCATATAGAGTATACAGAGAGTATTGCAAACTTATATATAGGCAAATACTTGACATCAGAAGGATCTTGCCGAAGGATGACAGAGATCAGGGACTGCCGTCCAACCAGACCGGCTGATGCTGTATTCAGAAGTTCATAGATACATATTCAACATTGCTCAACATGTTTCGCCTTTTTGAAAGCTTCATCTGGAGCATTTTAATGGGATACTCTGTATAGTATTATAGAACAGGACATGCGCATCAGCGCCATTCGTAAATAACGAGGAGGGTATCGTGGATTTAAGGAGGATGGCTCATGTATTTAGTAGAGGGTAGAAAACCTTGGAATTGTAACAACCAAGGATTGGCGAAAGCCTGGCTGGCGTCAATAGACCAAGCAACAGTAATTTACTGTGGCTTAAGTCCAAACTGGAGACACATCAGATAGGTACACCCATAAACTCCTGAACTGGTAACCACAAGTCCCTCCCTGGATGGGGAACCGCCACCATGATGATTAACATTCAAACAAACTGTTACATAATTTGTATATAATTTTTGGGCCTTCCATAAGGTCATATTTTTATATTGAGTGTTTTTCCCTGGTTTTATATGAATTCATAAATAAAAATTAATTTTAGTAACCTTGTTGTGCCAAAAAATCCTTGTCTCCCAATCCTTCCTTCTTTCAAATATTTTAAGGATTTGGCATCATCAGTATATATCTCATATGCTCAGACTGCTGCTATCTGAATGCATATTCCCTTCATCATTTCAAGACAGCAGATTATATCTAACCTTCAGCAGGCGAGCCAGTCCAAAATCAGCTATCTTACAAATGAGGTTATCCCCGACCAGAATGTTCCGTGCCGCCAGGTCTCTATGGACAACGTGTTTCTTCTCCAGGTACTCCATACCATCTGCAACCTGGGAGATTATGTTAATAAAATCTGAATTTCTCAGGCGCTTCCCTTCCACACCTGTAGAGAGACATTTGACCACGGTCAGACAGAATGACAGCCATAAAGAACATCATGACATTTGATCTGGTTGGATGGAGGCAGTGTGATCAGTTATAGGTGTCACTTTGTAATCAGAATTAGTAAGATGCCCACTATTACCTCCCTGGTCAAAACAAACCTCTCCATTGCCCTTTTTAGACTGCTTTCAGTTTACTACTGAGCTCTTGACTTATTTTGTTTATCCACCTGCCCATTGGCTTCCTGGTCCGATGAGAACATTTTGTTGGCCAATAAAGACACTGCCATTGTTGGTGCTAATCACTGGGCAGGGGTTAGGGCTTAGACCCAAAGTAAAGAGCTCGCTAGCAATCTGAATATAGTCTTTGGTGGGGTACTGAAGAGTGTTTGCAGGAAAAGAAAGGGTTATGAAATTTCAGATGTTCATAATGGATAACAGGTTTACTTTATTTGGGGATTACGTTTTATCTCATAAGCCCCTTGCTTCTGTATCCCCTCCTGATGTTTTAAAACATGGATATCATATTTTGATTTTGTGTTGACCTTTAAGATAATCCTGGAGGTTTCCCTTGGTCATGAGTTCGGTAACAATGTAGACTGGTTCTCCAATGGAACACACAGCCAGGAGACGAATGAGGTTCCGATGACACAGCGACTTGAGAGCGTTTATCTCCTTCTCCATATCACTTTTATTCAGGGCCTCTACAAGAGCCAAAAATCAATATTTAGAAGAATCAACCCACACCTTTTCCTCTGGTAGCCCCCAAATCTGTTGGTACAAACCTTGCTTGAAGGTCTTGATGGCAACTCTCTCCTCTTCATTCCAGAGGCCTTCAAAAACTTCTCCGAAAAACCCCTGTCCCAGCTTTCTTTCAAGTGTAAACTCTGACCTTGGCCTTTCCCAGTTGTCTACTAGAGACAAAACCTAAAAGATAGGAGTGCTTAAAAGTTCAGTCCACTCAAATCAGATATCTCACTTTTACACAGATAACGATGTGTTAATCCACCTACTGGTTTTCTGTAGCTTTTGGGGAGCACCAGCACAGAGATTTCAGAACCTGGATTCCCAGCTCCACCCACCTGCTCTGGGCTCTTTGGAAGGTGCCCAAAGCTCCCTGTTTGAATCCCTGTGGGGATATCTTTTGATTATTGTCCCCAAGAAATATAAAAACTTGGGTGGTTCAAACTGACAGCATTACTTCAAAACTGGAATGTAACTTTTTGGTGGACTTTTGGAGCATAATAGCTCTGATTCATCAAGCTTCAGGAGCACTTCAGGCAGTGATAGTGGGAGCACCTCAAGGTGCCTTGTGTTTCTGGGTCTAGACACCTGCTGTGCCCATTATAAGGGGCTCCCATTATTATCCTTGTGCTGAGTTCCCAAGTCTGCACATCTGCTGGGCCCATTTTGAGGTACTCCCACCAACCTTACCCTGAATTCCTGGGTCTAGACACCTGCTGTGCCCATTATGAGGGGTTCCCTTCACCCCTGTGCTAAGTTTTCAGGTCTATACACATGCTGTGCCCATTATGAGGGGTTTCCACCCTCCCCGTTCAGGGGTCTATACACCTTCTGTTGTCCATTATGAGGAGTTCCTACCATCCTCACTAGATTTTTTAATTTATATTATAGAGAATGTACCAAGTTGCAGATAATAGCAGGGAGATCCCGCTGTTGGAGTATCCAAGATATAAGGAAGCCAGGGACACAAATATCACTTTTAGGTGGACTTGCCCTTGAAGTATTGGTTTTGAAAGAACTGACCTTTTCTGGTTCAATCATTTTTATTTATTTTAAACAGAGTAAAAAGAAAAAGCACCTAATCTGTCTGCGCAGGGACTAAAACTGGCAACATGAGTATAGGCAAGCTTACACGGTATCAACAAAAAAGGAGGAATGATATCCCACATCAATCGTAATAGACATGAATACAAAACAGGGAAGGTCCAGGGAAGATCCCCTTAGCTGGTAGTGCAAACCTGGACATAATAAATTCCATACACTATACAGAAGACGTCAGGTGACGAAACCGGTAGGGCGTGGCTTAGGACACTGAGACAACACCGCACACTGCTACTTTGTATCCATGCTCGTGGCTTACTACACAAAGACCCGGGCAGCGGAGGAGGTTAATTTATGCAGATTCCTAGTGTCTGGTAGACACCATCATATGTGAGTGCTTTTATTTTGTTGCTCAATAAAAAAGTTTCAAACAATATTACACTATTGTTGGCATCCCTTCTTATGTTTCCTCACATGATCCATCCTGAGCTGGCGTCCATCCTGCGGTGATTAATCATGCTATAAGGAGAAAGGATTCCAGGCTGATCTCTTGTGTGGCTTATGCTGTTTTGCTGGTTTATAACTTTACCAGCAAAATCTCTGGTGAGTTGGATCTAGGCAAATTAATTAAGCACTGTGGGTGGAAGGATCCTCACTTGTGAACACTGTGAACACTTGCATTTGGATGAATAGCACATTTTTGCACTTTGTCACTGGATGATTTAAATATGGACTTTGTTTGATGGACTCCTTATAATCTACACCATTTATCCATTGTTGTCATATTCATTTTGGATAATTACTGTGGTGATTGCTTATTGATATAATTTATGCATAGCTTTTTGCACTGCGCTAGCACTTTTTTATGAATTAATTATTTATTGCACTAGCACTTTCCTTTTGGAGGATTAATTTTGCCATTACTTGGTTCACTTCTAATTAATTGATTATATACCAGTATTAACTAGCATATAACACACATATTAGTAGTAATCAGCAGCCAAAAGCTGCCATAAATAACACATTGATTTGCACTTTAATTTAGCACATTTTTCACATCTTTGCACCAGCACTTTCTTGATCAATTTTGATCATTTCAATATTTTTTACATTTGATTCATCAATAAGTTATTCACCTTATCCATTTCACTTTAAAATTAATCAAGGAGTCCGGTACTTCCATAATATTAGGTAGTGCATTGATAAACTCATAGATTTTATTCCAATAACATATGTCTATTCCACCGTGTTTGAGATTAATATAGGATAATTTCATCACAATTGGATATATTTATCTATTTATATTTTGCAGTTTGCACATACACTAGCACTTTGTAATTATTGTCCAATTAATTTAATCTTTTATCCTTAAACAGATATCACTATTAGGATTTTAGCATTTAAACCACATTTATTAGACAAATTAAAGATTAATCTACAGATACTGCGCTAATTTTTTTTCTGATCATTGCATACATAGCATTGCTATGGTTCATTGGCTGCATTTCTAATAGATTATTCTTAATTTTTGAAGGCTCTCCACCTTTTCCAAGGAACTCCTAGGCGCCAGGTCCCCTTATTATTCCAACCGGTGCAGTATGCTATAGTCTCATATAAAAACCCAGGGGGAGAGCAGAGTCCCATCATGAAAAGGAGAGCAAAGAAGAAGGAAAAAAAAACAAGGAAAATTCTGCGCTAAATGGGTTTTAAATAAATGTGTGGAAAAAGTAAATGAAAATAAAAGCAGCTCACAAAGACCTATAGAAAAAGTCCAATACCAATACTAGTGAAGCGTGTAGCGCTAATAATTAATGTGGGTAACATATGAATAAAACATGATCAATACATAAAAATTTGTGCCCAAGATAAAAAATAAATAGGTAAATATTTGCATAAAGTCCATAAAAAATCAGTGGAAAGAGGTTGAATCCAATGCCGAAAAAAAAACCACTAGAAAGAACCATAAGTCCCAGCATACAGATGAAGGTTACAATCCTCTCACAGCAAAACAGGGGAAAGCCACCAGTGAAGATAGACAAACGATTGGCCGCTTTCCAAAATCTGATGGCCTCCAAACTAATAGAAAATCCAATAACACTTGAGGGGGGTTAATCCCACCAGGTACAGATCATCATAAGCATGCGTTCAGGTACTCTTCCAGGTAAGTACGTGGGAACCGAATGTGCATGAAAAGAACACAAGGGTCCCATCCTGGATGGGACCAGACATGACGTCACCACGCCCCCTGGCCGGCTTTACAACTGAATGCTACAGCTTATTCTTTCATCTCTTCACTTGGATTTATCGATATGCTTGATTTTAACTGTATCATGTGAGTGCACTATATTTTAATAAATGGATTCTGTTTTAGACGGTATTATGCTATGTACCCTTGTGTTCTTTTCATGCACATTCGGGTTCCCACGTGCCTACCTGGAAGTGTACCTGAACAGATGCCTATGATGATCTGTACCTGGTGGGATTTACCCCCCTCAAGTGTTATTGGCTTTTCCATTAGTTTGGCGGCCATCAGATTTTGGTAAGCGCAGAGTTGTATAAAGTACTCGAAACCCATACTTGAGTAAAAGTACAAGTGCTCGATCAAAAAGGGACTTGAGTAGATGTGGAAGTGCTCAATCAAAAAGTTACTTGAGTAGAAGTACTATTCAACATTTTTTGTACTTAAGTATTGCAAGTAGCTTTTTTTAAAAATTTTGCTACTCAAGTACTGAAAGTAAAAGTACCAGTAGTTTTGAAAAAAAATGCTACTCAAGTACTGAAAGTAAAAGTACTGTGTTATGTAGTTATTAAAGAAAGAAGTCAAAAGTTTGAACATCATATTGTTTTTTATTATTTCAAATGCAGCTTTTATTTATACATACAGTAGCATTTATTTTCGTATGCGCTGATAATAAACATGTTTTGAGCTTCATGAAACCTGCCATCTACTGTTCTGGCAGTGGTAATTTTTATAATTGTAACGAGTAACTATGCAGCACAAAAAAAAAATATCGGAGTAGAAGTATTGAAATCATTGAAAAAATGTAGTGAAGTGGAAGTAGGAGAAAGAAATTCTACTCTAGGAAAGTACAGATACCGCCTTTCGGTACTTAAGTACAGTAGTGAAGTAGTTCTACTTAGTTACTATACATCTCTGGGTAAGCGGCCAATCGTTTGTCTATCTTCACTGGTGGCTTTCTCCTGTTTTGCTGTGAGAGGATTGTAACCTTCATCTGCATGCTGGGACTTTTGGTTCTTTCTCAACACAAGTGTTTTTTTTTCATCATTGGATTCAACTAGGGATCGAGCGATTATCGACAAAGCCGATATATCGGGGGCCGATATGCACTTTCACCGATATATCGGAATCGGCTCCTGAGGTTACCGATATTGCCGATATTTCAGGAAAGTGCTTGTACCGAAGTGATGCCTGCAGCTAGAGGAAACCCCCCCCCCGGTACCGGCGTCCATTGCCGGCTTTCGACTGTCTTGTAATGACAACCGATGGGGCTGAAAAGCCGCTTGGCTGTCATTACAAGGAGCGGGAGGGGATGTCCCCCCCCTCCCGCCGCCTTCCACAGCTCACCCCGGTCTCCCATCCCACCGGGAGAACCGGGCATCCTACCTGCACGGCCGCCGAAGAGAAGACCCCATCAAAGCCGCATTTGGCTCTGATCTGGTCTCCCTGTAAAACCCAGAAGTGATGTCATGACATCACTTCCGGGTAGCGCCAAATTAAAAAAAATGACAGCATTCAAAACAGCCAAACTTGGCATTTTGAATGCTTTGAAGTGCAGAGGAGGGGTTTGGGGTCTTTTAGACCCCCAGATCCCTCCACAAGTGTACCTGTCAAAAAAAATTTGAAAAAAATATTTTTTTTAACCGCTTGCCGACTGCTCACAGTATATTTACTGCGGCAGTCAGCCCCTCACAGGCAGAGTGACGTAGGTCTACGTCGCTAGCCTGTGAGGCTCTGGGGAGCGAGCGTGCTCCCGCGCGGTCACGGACCCCCCCGCGCATGTGACTGGCGGACCCGATGTCCGCCGGTCACTCGGCGATCGTCGGGGGAGAGGGAGAAAGTCAGGCGGCTTGTGTAAACAAGCTGCCTGTCATTCTCCTCGGTGTAAAGACACTGATCACACGGATCTACTATGTAGATCCGTTGATCAGTGTCCTTACAGCTCAAGCCACAGCCAATCACAGTAGAAAGCAAGCCCCTAGGAACACACACAGCCCCTCCCTCCCAAATAAAGTTAACCCCTTCACTACCAGTGTATTTTTACAGTAACAGTGCATATGTATAGCACTGATTACTGTAGAAATGTCACTGGTAACCCCAAAAGTGTCAAAAATGTCAGTCAAGGGTCCGATCTGTCCGCCCCAATGTCGCAGTACCGCAAAAAAATCGCAGATCGCCGCCATTACGCGTTAAAAAAAAAAAACAACAAAAATGACAAAAATCTTTCCCTTTGTTCGTAAACGCAATAACTTTTGCGCAAACCAATAAAAATACGCTTTTTGCAATTTTTTCTACCAAACATATGTAGCATAAAACAAATTGGCCGAAAATGTTAAAAAATTTAGATTTTTACATTTTTTTTGGGGAATTTCATATAAAAAAATGTGAAAAATATTGTTATTTTTGCAAAATGTACGCTCTTTTTTTGTTTATAGCGCAAAAAGTAAAAAGCGCACAGGTGATCAAATACCACCAAAAGAAAGCTCTGTTTGTGGGAAAAAAAGGACATCAAATTCGTTTAGGTACAGCGTCACACGACCGCGCAATTGTCCGTTAAAGTCACGCAGTGCCGAATCGCAAAATACCCCCTGGTCGTTTAGCAGGAAAATCCTCCGGGGCTTAAGTGGTTACTGTACGAAAATATCAGCCAATATCGGCCGATACCGACATGCGATGACCAAAATATCGGTATCAGCAATAAAAAAAACAATATCAGTCGATCACTAGATTCAACCTCTTTCCACTAATTTTTTTTGGACTTTTATATGGATTTTATGCACATATTTACCTATATATTTTTATCTTGGGCTCATATTTTTATGTATTGATCATGTTTTATTCATATGTTACCCATTAATTATTAGCGCTACACGTATTACTAGTATAGAAGAAGGAAACAAAGAGGAAATAAGGCAAAGGCTGATCAGGGAAAGGGATAGAACTAACCTTTTCAAAATAGTACCTACTGATTCCTGAATAACAGTGACTTTCAGATAATGAACAATAGATCAGTTATATCATTTTGCAGTAATGACATTTTCACAAAGGAAGTAGTTTTACATTAATCACAATGTTACAAATAAACAAAAAAAAAAATCTGTATTTGAAGAGCGATCTGTGCACGCCTTTGACATACTCACATGTTACCAACACCCTCACCCCAACTACAAATTGCAATGGAATATTCTGATAGAAGAAGGATTGCTTTTGTCTACAATCCCTTTATTTCTGCCCACCAAGCATTTAAAAAAGCACGGTGAGTGCGTGAAACAGTAATAAGTAAAGCGATGAGCCTGCAGGTCTAAGGATCTGCATACAAATATTCAGCTAAGCTGAGTTAAACATTTGCTAGTTTCTGATTCTCCTAACTTAAAAATCGAAATCTGACTATAATAAACCAAACTTGGACTTTCAATAGCTAAAAATCCTATGCAGAGGTAATTGGGAGGCAAACTACCATTAAGCACTTCGGATATTTCAAATATCCCATATAAACACATCAATGGGTAGGGTGGTTTTAATTAGGGATTGACCGATTATCAGCAAAGCCGATATATCAAGGGCCGATATGCACTTTCCCCGATATATCAGAATCGGCCCCTGAGGTGACCGATATTGCCGATATTTCGGAAGGTGCTTGTACCGGAGTGATGCCTGCAGATAGAGGCATCACCCCGGTACCGGCGTCCATAGTCGACGCTCGGCTGCCATTACAAGGAGCGGGACGGAAAGTCTTACCCCCCCCCCCTCCCGCCACCTTCCACGGCTCGCCCGGGTCTCCCGTCCCGCCGGGAGACCCGGGCAACCAGCCTGCAGGCCGCCGAAGACCTGATCAAAGCCGCATTCGGCTCTGATCAGGTCTCCATGCAAAAACCCGGAAGTGATGTCATGAGTGACGTCACTTCCAGGTACTGTCTGGCGCCAGATTCAAAAAAATCACAGCATTCAAAACAGCCAAACTTGGCATTTTGAAAGCTTTTAAGTAAAGGGTGTGTGAGCCGGGCGACTGGGGGGGGGGGGTATGGTGTGCGGGCTAGTGTGGCCCGGTGGGGGGGGGGCATGGTGCCCCCCCCCCCCCGGCCCATGGAGCACCAGCTGCCACTGGTCTTGAGACTTCAGAGATGAGTGTTTTACGAGCTGAAAAACGCTCAGGTGTGAACAGGGCCTTAGCCATAGCCTTTTAGATTGTAAGCGCTAAGGAGCAGGGCTCTCTGATTCCTCCTGTATTGAATTGTATAGTAACTGTAGGGTTGTAAAGCGCTACGCATTGACTAGGGCCCATTTAGGGCTGAAACACTTAAGAGTTGGGACCAGCTATGTAACCTTTTATTGTGATCAATAAAGTAATTATGTGATCCCAAGGATGTGGGCAGCTCTATGATAATAGGAGAATGAGGAATTCTTATTGCTGGGGGGGGGGCAGGAGACTGGAGAAATTCTTCTTCAGGCTAGCCCTAGGCAAAGTCACTGGGCTGGTGCTCTTGAACTGATTTTAACCACTTCCCACCTATAGGCATTCTGGACTTTGAGTGGAGATATCTTTTTTTTTTTTTTTCAGCCAGCGATTCCCTGCAAAGTAAAAGCAATCATAGCGGCTGTTTAGCTTTTATAGGTGGTATCCCCCCCCCCCCCCCACCGCCCTCCGGTGCTTCTCCCAGGTCACCTGTGCAATCAGGGAGCCAGAGAATGAATCCGCCGGCAGCAGCGGTTTACCATAGAGTTGGCTGTGGACCTGATGGTCCTGGGCCATCTCTATGACTCTCAGAGGCCAGAAGTGACGTCATAACGTCACTCCTGGTGCTGGCAGATGTAAAAACTGCTGTTTTTTTTTTTGCTGGGAAACTTGCCCTCGAGCTTGTACGCAGAAGTGAATGCATACATAAGTAGTGCCCGCATATGTAAACGGTGTTCAAACCACACATGTGAGGTATCGCCTCAAACGTTAGAGCGAGAGCAATAATTCTAGTGCAGGACCTCCTCTGTAACTCTAACCAGTAAAAAATTGTAAAGCGTTGCCTATAGAGATTTTTATGTTGGCGTTCCAGTTGTTTTTGTGTTTTTAAAAAGTCAGCACCTACAAAAAGTGTATCTACTGACTTTTAAAAAATACACACATGTTCCAGGATCCAGCGATGCGGCCGCCTGAACCCTCGCTCCTCTCCAAGGCGTGTGGCTTCACAGCCGTGTGTGCACTGCGCATGCGCGAGTCGCGCTGCGCCACCTCAATGGTCGGGCAATCTTCTGGGACCTGTGACATGTTGCAGAAAGGGAGGGGGAGAGGAATCCTTAAAGCGGAACTTCCACTTTTGGGTGAAACCCCACTTTAATCATTTCAGCCCCAGAAGGTTTTACCTCCTTAATGACCAGGCCATTATTTTGACTGACGATTGCGCGGTCATGCCACGCTGTACCAAAATAAAATTGATTTCCTTTTTTTCCCCCCACAAATAGAGCTTTCTTTTGGTGGTATTTGATCACCTCTGCATTTTTTTTTTTTTTTTGCGCTATAAACATAAAAAGACTGACAATTTTGAAAAAAATATATATTTTTTAATTTCTGAAATAAATCATTCCTAATAAAAAATGTAAAGAATCTAATTTGTTCATCAATTTAGGGTAATATGCATTCTGCTACATGTTTTTGACAAAAAAAAAATCCTGTATATTGATTGGTTTGCACAAAAGTTAGCACTTTCTGCTATAAAACATGCCCAATAAAAAAAATTTAAAAATCTAATTTTTTCATAAATTTAGGCCAATATGTATCCTGCTACATTTTTTTGCTAAAAAAAATCCCAATAAGTGTATATTGATTTGTTTGCGCAAAAGTTATAGCATCTACAAACAATGCAATATCTTTATTGCTTTTTATTTATTTTTATTTTTTAGTGGTATTTGATCACCTCTGGTGTTTTAAACAAAAAAAGAACAACAATTTTGAAAAAAAAAAAACCAAAAAAAAAAAAAACAATACTTTTTAAATTCTGCTATAAAACACATCCAATAACAAAATGTAAAGAACCAAATTTCTTCATCAATTTAGGGCAACATGTATTCTACTACATATTTTTGATTTAAAAAATCCTGTATAATAATTGGTTTGTGCAAAAGTTAGCACATCTACAAACTATGGGATATTTTGATTTCCTTTTTCTTTATTTTTTTTTTTTTTTTTTACTATTGGTGTTTAGCGGGGCTGCGACATTGCGACGGACAAATCAGACACCTGACACTTTTTTGGGAACCAGTGACATATGCACTGTCACTGTACTAATGACACTGGCAGGGAAGGAGTTAACATCAGAGGTGATCAAAGGGTTAACAATGTGTTTAGCTGGTGTTTGCTTAGCAGGAACACAAAATCTCTATCTTCTTCCCTGTCAGAACGCCGATCTGCCTTGTTTACATAAGCAGGCCGCCGTTCTGCCTCTCTAGGGAAGGATCATGGGTGGACGGCGAACATCGCTGATTGGCACCCACTGTGTCCAATCAGTGTGCAATCACACCCTCGGCGGTGCACGAGCGCCCCCCAAAGTCTATTGCATGAAATTATGTACAGGTGCGTCGTTTCGCGCAATAGAGCCGACCTGTCACAGTTAAAGTGCGGTAGGCGGTCGGCAAGAGGTTAAGTACCAAGATTTGGCGCTATTCCACGAGCGTGTGCAATTTTAAAGCATGACATGTTAGGTATTTACTTGG
Source organism: Pelophylax lessonae (assembly GCF_965119305.1). Taxonomy (NCBI): domain Eukaryota; kingdom Metazoa; phylum Chordata; class Amphibia; order Anura; family Ranidae; genus Pelophylax; species Pelophylax lessonae. The sequence goes on from NC_138778.1 coordinate 205,486,393, forward strand.
CGTTACATCATCTTTCACATTATACAAAAAAATATTGGGCTAACTTAGTGGTTTTTTTTTTTTTTTTATTTAAAAAAATCACGGCACAAATACCAAAAAAAATTATACAAAAAAAAAAATTGCTGCACAAATACCATGTGACATAAAAAATTGCAATGGCCGCCATTGTATTCCCTAGGGTCTCTGCTATAAAAAAAAAAATATAAATAAATAATTATATATATATATATATATATATATATATATATATATATATATATATATAATACTGGGGGATCTGAGTATTTTTTTAGCAAAACAATGATGATTTTTTACATGTAGGTGAGGAAAGCCAGAATTGGTATGAAAGTGGTTAAATGATAGAAAGTAGAATTTTTTTAAAAGGGTAACAACATCCTTTCTTATGATGCCATTGTTATGTATTGTGACATGTCAGGAATATATAATATCCTTGTGAAGTTAAATGGTCCACTTAAATAAAAAAATAAAAATCCTAATTTGATCAGCTGTCAGTTATTATATCACCGCTGAGTCTCCCTGCAAAGTGGCCAACTGCAACTTCCACCCCAGCAAGCCAGGAAGGTACGGAATGGGTTTTCTATTTATCTTCTGAAATATTCCGATGCTCCATATTCACACCATTTGTACTCCAAATTTTACGGTACAAGCTTTATAAAGAGGACCTGTCCTGTGCAGCTAAATCACAGTGTTACTCAGTTATAAAACATTGGCAGACCCTAGACTGTTTCCTAGTGATCTGCAGCCAGTATCAGGTAAGATTAAAGGCCCGTACACACGTACCGATCGTCGTCATACAAACGTCGGCGGACGAAAGATCTGCCGATTGTACGCTTGTTAGTATGGTGCCTCCGACAGATGTCTGCGCACATTCTGCGGACAAGAGTCTTTCTTGCAAACATAAAAATTTTTGTATGCCGACACCAGAACGGACAATTGTTCGCCGGTCAGTACAGAAATCAGCCGACAGACCGCAGATTTGCAAGACTGGGCATGCTCAGAAAAGAAAAAACACAGGGAAAGTTAACCATTACATGACATCACTTCTGCAGTCAGCTGAAGTCGGCGGACAAAAGTCTTGTGCAGTCTTTGCACTTTTCAACAGACACCGACATTCCGGGGACAAAAGACGGACGATCGTCGGCAGACGATCGGTACGTGTGTACGGGGCTTTAGGCCCCATGCACACAGGGCATCAGAAAAAATGAGCTGCAAATCTATTTCTGACACCAAGAAAAAGTGGCGTCAAAAACGCGCCTTTAGCAGCATTTCGCATTGGCGTCAATGCGCGTTTAGGCACATCAGCGCTTAGCAGTGTTTTTAAATAAACACAATCCTCTTCTATTTGTGACCAATCACATTTTTAAATTTTTCACATTTTAAAAAACGCCTGACACTGCTAAAAGCCGATATACAGCATTTAGCCGCGTTTAGGTGCGTTTAGCAGCGTCAGGCGTTTTTACAGCTTAACGCTGCTGCTCTTGAACGCACTGGCCCTGGGGTTTTTTTTTGCAGCTTAAAAACGTCTATGCCACTTGGAGCTCCTAAAAGCCTGTGTGTGCATGAGGCCATAGAATAACAGGGAGGGGCTTTGTTTTTAAGCTGCAAAAAAAAAACGTCTGACGCTCCTAACAGCAGCCCTGTGTGCATGGGGCCTTACCTCCAGGGGTCAGTTTAATGAAAGAGATCCATTTAAGGGGTTCATTTACCTCTTGCCGACCACCTAACGTACTTTTACTGCAGAAAATTGGCTCCCCTGTGCCAAATCCTGTACATCATTTCGTGAGGGGGCTCCAGGGGTACGGTTGCCACCTCATCCCTTTAATCCAGGACACATAATAATTACACAGCTTCTGTGGCTGATTAAGGTGCTAATTAAACTCACTTGGTGCCTCCTGTGCATTATATCAGCCTCAGATCCTGTGTGATTATTATGTGTCCTGGGATAAAGGGATGAGGTGACAACCCTATCCAGGGGGAGTGCACGCCCCACCAGAGGCGCGATCGCGTGCTGATTGGCTAGAGGGGGAGCCAATCAGCGGGTCAGGTCCACCGGCCACATGCGATCGTTCCCGAGAGACACAGAACAGCGGTCTGCCTATGTAAACAAGGCAGATCACCGTCCTGAAGGGGAAGAAGACAGAGATCTTGTGTTTCTGCTAAGCAGAAACACAGATATCTGTCTTCACCTAGATAGAGCAACCCCCACACAGTTAGAAAGCACTCTCTAGGCACACATTTAACTCCTTGATCGCCTCTGATGTTAACCCTTTCCCTGCCAGTATCATTAGTACAGTAACAGTGCATATTTTTCAGCACTGATCACTGTATTAATGTCACTGGTCCTCTAAAAAAGTGTCAGTTAGTGTCCAATTCGTCCGCTGCAAACAAGTAACAAAAAAAAAAAACATAAAAATATCCCATTAAGGCCCCTTTCACACAGGCGGACCGTTCAGATCCGCCCGTGCGTTTTTTGGGCGTATCTGAATGGTCCCCCAATGCATTCCTATGGGGCATCGCAGGGCTGTCTTTCACACAGGGCAAAAGGGGCAGCTGCCCCGGGTCTAGTCATTGTTGTGGGGCCCAAAGCAGCTGCCCCTTGAGCCCCCAAATAGTTGACAAGTGGATTCAAGAGGGCCCAAGAAAATTTTTGCCCAGGGTCCAATCAAGAATAAAGACGGCCCTGGGGCATCGGATGTGACATGTCCGCTGACATCCGATCCGTCAAATCTGGACGGATGGAAACCCTATTTTCCATCCGTCCAGCGGATCGGATGAGAACGGACAGACGGTCCGTTCTCATCCGATTTCCCCCATAGGGATGCATGGGGAACTGAGAGCTGTATCTCCCCACACAGAGCGGAGACACAGCTGTCCTCCTGCTCAGCGGGGGATCGGCGGATCGATCCCCCCCTGAGAAAAGCGGAGTCCGTTTGACGGACGGATAGTGTGAAAGAGCCCTTAGGGTTGCCACCTCATTCCTTTAATCCAGGACACATATGAATTACACAGGTTCTGAGGCTGATATAATGCACAGAAGGCACCAAGTGAGCTTAATTACCACCTTAATCAGCCTCAGAACATGTGTAAGTAATGTGTGTCCTGGATTAAAGGGATGATGTGATAACGTTTGCGCAAACCAATCAATATACGCTTTTTGGGATTTTTTCATACCAAGAAATATGTAGCAGAATAAATATTGGCCTTTAAATTTAAATATTGTTTTATTGGAGGTGTTTTATAGCATAAAGTAAAAAATATTTTTGTTTTTTTCAAAATTGTCGCTCTATTTTTGTTTATAGCGCAAAAAAAAATCACAGACCACCAAAAGGAAGCTCTATTTTTGGGGAAAAAAAGGACATCGATTTTATTTAGGTACAGCGTCACACGACTGTGCAATTGTAAGTTAAAGTAACGCAGTGCCGTATCGCAAAAAATGGCCTGGTCATTAAGGGGGTAAAGCCCGTCATTTCCGTCCTCTGCTTCCAAAAATGCTAGTTATTGACTGCCATGATGGCCCCCTGTCTCCAAAACAATGTGTCAGTGACCAGATTCAATATGTCAATAAGGACTTCTTACACCCCGTTCACACTGGGGCGACCTGTGAGGCGACCTGGTCGCCTCACAGGTCGCCGCAGGTCGCCTCCCATAGGGAAGCTGCGGACCCGTTCTGATAGGAGCGACACAAGTCGCTCCGACTCAGAAAAAGGGTCCGGAGCTTCTTTGGGGCGACCAGGAGGCGACCGCCATAGACTTCAATGTTATGAAGTCCGTGGCGGCCGCTCCGAGGTCGCGGCGCGCTGCTCGCACCGCGACCTCGGAGGTCGCGGTGCGAAGTAGCGTCGCCCCAGTGTGAACGGGGGCTTATTATCCTGACCTTCATACAATCTCCAGGCTGCAACAATGTTGAAGCCAGGGGATCAGTACAACAGCCAGTCAAGAAGCATTTTACAACAGGAGGCTCCGGACAGTTTTTTCTTTCTTTAGGCCCGTACACACATAGCGATTGTCGGCCGTAAATATTCGGCCACCGACCGATCGGCCGATTGTCGGCTTGTTAGTATGATGCTTCCGACAACCGACTGCGACTTTTCGGCCGAACAGAATCTGGTGTGCAGGCTTTAAAATTTTTGTTGGCCAACACCAGAATGGCCGATTGTTCGCCAGTCAGTACAGAATTTGGCGACAAACAGCAGATGAGCAAGACTGGGCATGCTCAGAGAAGAAAAAACACACGGAAAGTTAACCATCACATGACATCACTTCTGCAGTCGGTTGTTGTTGGCCGACAAAATTTGTGTGCAGTCTTTAGCACTTTTCAACCAACAAGACAGCACCGGACAAAAGACGGGCGATCGTTCGGCCGACAATCGCTACGTGTGTACAGGGCTTTTCTGTGATAGAGTGGGGAAGACTTAGATAATATGTCAGGTTCTAAATTCTGTGTTCCCCTTATATCCTGTCTTGTCTGCCCCCTGCCACCTAGACAGGAAATGCGAGAGGAATCTGCCCAATGGGGACACCAAAATGAAATCTGGTTATTAAAGTTGAACTAAACTAATAAAACAAATCTAAGTCCCCGTTCACACTAAGGCGACCTGTGAGGCGACCCACAGGTCGCCGTAGGTCGCCTCCCATAGGGAAGCTGCGGACCCGTTCTAATAGGAGCGACACAAGTCGCTCCGATTTAGAAAAAGGGTCCGGAGCTTCTTTGGGGCGACCAGGAGGCGACCGCCATAGACTTCAATGTTATGAAGTCCGTGGCGGCCGCTCCGAGGTCGCGGCGCGCTGCTCGCACCGCGACCTCGGAGGTCGCGGTGCAAAGCAGCGTCGCTTGTATGTGAACGGGGCCTAACAGGCAGGCATTTTATTGCAGAAGAGACATGGGGGTTGATTTACTAAAATAGGGGAGTGGCAAATGTGGTGCAGCTGTGCATGGTAGCCAATCAGCTTCTAATTTCAGCTTATTCAATTAGGCTTTGACAACAAAACCTGAAAGCTGATTGGCCTGCTCACTTTTTCTTACTCTGTGCCAAGTACAGCCAACACTTACCTGGGTGGTGCAGGGCATCAGCAGAGGGCCCTTCAGAAGCTTCCAGTTGGCTTTATGGAAGGTGATCAGTTCCTGGATGGTGGCGAAGGTTCTTCCATTTTGTAGGTAGTACTCGCCCCTGGAGTCTATGTGGATGCGGAAGTGGGTGACTTTATTCTCATTACGAACTGTAAAAGAAGGATACCTGTTGAAACTTTCATCATTTTTTTGTTACTGTCCATTTTCTTTTTCTGGTTTGGATAAAGATTCCCCCAAAAAAATCACCCAACCAGGAATATGGAAACTTGGAGAATAGCACACTGGCAGGCAGAGGTGGACTACCATCTATGCCAGGGATCCTCAAACTACGGCCCTCCAGCTGTTGCGGCACTACACATCCCATGAGGCATTGTAAAACTCATAGACATGACTAGGCATGATGGGAATTGTAGTTCTTGAACAACTGGAGGGCCATAGTTTGAAGACCCCTGATCTTTGCATGCCAGTGTGCTATTCTCCAAGTTTCCGTATTCCTGGTAGGGTGACTGTTTGAGGAAATCTTTATCCATTTTATGTTAACCATATACTTAATTTAATTTTCACATTTTGACTGGTTTATTGCATTATATTATTATTTCAAATTCAGATGTGTAAGTGCTCCCTCTAGTGGGTATTAGGAGCTTAGACAATATGACCAGTACCACTATTAAACAAATGCTGCAAGCAGTGCCATCTTCGGAGCGTTAAAGGGCCCCGGGCAATGCAGTGCACTGGGGCCCCGCCTACACAATCACCCACGAGAGTAAAAATGCAAATTATCGATAAAGCGATATTTATTAGTACAGTAGTGCCAGGCTAATAACAGCTTCAAAGTTGGGTGGCTGTGTCCAGTGAACACACACACGGACGGGAATCAGACTCGGCTGTCCTGTGTGCGCCTGTTCCCATGGAGGCGGACAGGCATTCCTGCAGTTGTGGGCTCCCCCTCCACGGTCCAAGTGGCCTGACAGCAGCTCAGGGATGACAGGCGCTTGCCACCTGCTAAGTTTGGCGGCAAGATGCACACGGGAATCGGGACTAATGCTTGGCTGGGGTTGGGTCACTGGGCAGGTGGGGCCCCCCAGGCAAGTAGTGCCCCCGGGCAACTGCCCAGCGTGCCCATTCGGTAAGATGGCCCTGGCTGCAAGCAAATCCATTACAGGCTATGCCACTCTGAGAGTGATGGTTTTCAGTTAACTGTGAGATCTGTGTGCATGCAAAGAGGTGAGAGGACCAGTAAAGAGCAATCGCTGGTAAACAGGGAGAGAGAAAACTGCATCTCTCCCCGTATCTTTATATAGTTACATCATTTATTCTAAATAGAATTTTAGTAAAATTCCAGACATTTTTTTTAATTTTTGTATATATTGGGTACCTTTCTTTACTGCTCTTTGTTGATATTACAGGATTTTATTAGTAAGGTTTCCTATCACCTCTTTGTTCCCTTTATTGTAAAGACCCTTCACCAAGACAAAAAGTTGACTGGAAACCTCTGGAATTGAGACAATTAGAGTAGTCTTTTTTAACCAGGGTGCCTTGAGGTTTCTCCAGGGGTACCTTGGTAAAATGCCTAAAACTTGCTTCAAATGAGGATGAAGGCTGCCTTTTAGTCACCCAAAGCCACAGGTTTTCATTGTACACCATTACAACCTTCTAACTGCCAACCTCCTAACGACCAATGGCGTCATCAGTTGATAAGGAGGATGTCAGTTGCTTGCATATCATCCTTGTTTGACCCTCTCTTGCCTCTCTCCATCAGCTTTGGGGTCTCATGGAGAAAAGCAGAGGGAGAAGAGAAACATTGGAATACTAGTCAGTACCAGTTTGCAAAAGTGTATTTGCTTTGGAAGAATAAGTCACCTCTAACGTTGGGTGTCCTACTAGTATGGATGTTGCTGCATTATGTAAAACTATCAGAATCATTTTAGCATTTTAGAATTGGGCGTCTCAAGACTGTCCATTATTTTAAAGGGTGCCTTGACTGACAAAAGGTTGACAAACATTGATTGAGAGCAGTAAAACCTTTCTGAGGTTCTAACCCAGGGATCCTCAAACTACGGCCCTCCAGCTGTTGCGGAACTACACATCCCATGAGGCATTGTAATACTCTGACATTCACAGACATGACTAGGCATGATGGGAATTGTAGTTCCTGAACAACTGGAGGGCCATAGTTTGAAGACGCCTGTTATAACCTTTCAATACTCCGTCCAGAGCTGAAATGTTTGCCTGGAGTTCTGCTTTAATATGGGTTCTGTGTACACCAGCAAAATTCCAGCGATCTCGTCACATAGGGGGTGGCTGGGCCTGTTTTTCTAAATATGTGCTGAGCACTGTGGTGTATTTTGGTTTTGTGCTGCCCTAGGCAAGACAAAAATTGGGCGCCCCCCCCCCCTTTCCCCCTCCTATGTAAATTTGCCCCACTCCTTTCTTTTTAACGGATGTGACTCCCTCCAAAATTGAGGGGCTCCAAGTCCCAGCATGAACCTCTGAGATCTCACAAGAGGGGGGGGGGGTGAGAGGGGGTGGGAGAGAGAGAGAGGGAGGGAGAGAGAGAGGGGGGATGATAGAGAGGGGGGTGGGGGAGGGGGGAGAGAGAGGGGGTGAGATAGAGGGGGGATGAGAGAGAGAGGGGGGATGAGAGAGAGAGAGAGAGAGAGAGAGAGGGGGGATGATAGAGAGGGGGGTGGGGGAGGGGGGAGAGAGAGAGGGAGGATGAGAGAGAGAGAGGGGGGTGAGAGAGAGAGATGGGGGATGAGAGAGAGAGATGGGGGATGAGAGAGAGGGGGGATGAGAGAGAGAGAGAGAGAGAGAGAGAGAGAGGGGGGGGAGTTGTAGAAAGAGAGAGGGGTGAAAGGGAGAGAGAGAGACAGATGGGGGGTGGTGAGAGAGAGCGAGAGAGAGAGAGAGGGGATGAGAGAGAGGGGGGGATGAGAGAGAGAGATGGGGGATGAGAGAGAGGGGGGATGAGAGAGAGAGGGGGGGAGTTATAGAGAGAGAGAGGGGTGAAAGGGAGAGAGAGAGAGAGACAGATGGGGGGTGGTGAGAGAGAGCGAGAGAGAGAGAGAGGGGATGAGAAAAAGAGGGGGGATGATAGAGGAGGGGTTGAGAGAGAGGGGGAGTGAATGAGAGAGAGAGGAAGGGGGTGAGAGAGAGAGGTGGGAGAGGCAGCTCTAGCAACCAGTGGCCAAAAGAGTCTCAGGTGGAAGGGAAGGGGGGGCGGCTTTTTTGCTGCCCCCCCCTGCAAATTGCTGCCCTAGGCCTGGGCCTTGTCGGCCTAGGCCAAAATACAGCACTGGCTGTGCAACATCTCTCCCTGCTGGCTGTAACACCAATATGAGTCAAATTTTCATGGTGTGCTTGAATCAGTTGGTGGCCACCAGGGGCTTCTTAGTACCTACTGTGGGTATGTCTGGGAATTTTTCTCCTGCATTAAAAGCAGGTAACAAAAAGTGGTTTCTAACTGACTAAAGGTAGAGGGTTATATACTGTGTGTGTGTGTATATATACACTATATTACCAAGAGTATTGGGACACCTGCCTTTACTCGCACATGAACTTTAAAGGCATCCCAGTAGTGCGTAGGGTTCAGTATTGAGTTGGCCCACCCTTTGCAGCAATAACAGCTTCAACTCCTCCGGGAAGGCTGCCCGCAAGGCTTAGGAGTGTGTCTATGACAATATTTGACCGTTCTTCCAGAAGCGCATTTGTGAGGTCAGGCGCTGATGTTGGACGAGAAGGCCTCGCTTGCAGTCTCTGATCGAATTCATCCTAATGGTATTCTATTGGGTTGAGGTCAGGACTCTGTGCAGGCCAGTCACGTTCCTGAAACCCAAACTTGCTCCATTATATCTTTTGGTTCCTTGTTTCTGAGTTTTTGCAGCGAATCCCGCTGGAGCCTATGGGGCAAATTCTGACCATTTTTGGGCATAGGAAGCTTGGCACTGTTATGGGAGACATTTAACATATACACTATATTACCAAAAGTATTGAGACACCTGCCTTTACAGGCACATGAACTTTAATAGCATCCCAGTCTTAGTCCGTTGGGTTCAATATTGAGTTGGCCCACCCTTTGCAGCTATCGGATTGCTCATCCATGTCTTTATGGACCTTGCTTTGTGCACTGGTGCGCAGTCATGTTGGAACAGGAAGGGGCCGTCCCCAACTGTTCCTATAAAGTTGAGAGCATGAAATTGTCCAAAATGTCTTGGTATGCTGACGCCTTAAGAGTTCCCTTCACTGGAACTAAGAGGCCAAGCCCAACTCCTGAAAAACAACCCCACACCATAATCCCCCCCCCCCCCCTCCACTAAATAAAGGATAAGTGAACAAGGAGAGCTGGGCAACACAGTCAGAGGGACTGGTAAGGAGAGCAGGGGTGCTAACAAGGTAGCCAGGCGGCTCTGTTTTTTCAGTTGTCTGTTGATATCGATATATCGATGATGGAAACTCCTGCGTCGGCAACTGATTTCTATGTGAACTTTTCCAGTCTGTTTTAATAAAAGTGGGCTGCCATGCCTTAAAATGGACTGGCATAACTCATTGGAAAACGCAACTGACACATGAGTATAATTGCCCCAATACCATTTTATATACAGTGCCTTGTGAAAGTATTCGGCCCCCTTGAACTTTGCGACCTTTTGCCACATTTCAGGCTTCAAACATAAAGATATAAAACTGTAATTTTTTGTGAAGAATCAACAACAAGTGGGACACAATCATGAAGTGGAACGAAATTTATTGGATATTTCAAACTTTTTTAACAAATAAAAAACTGAAAAATTGGGCGTGCAAAATTATTCAGCCCCCTTAAGTTAATACTTTGTAGCACCACCCTTTGCTGCGATTATAGCTGTAAGTCGCTTGGGGTATGTCTCTATCAGTTTTGCACATCGAGAGGCTGAAATTTTTGCCCATTCCTCCTTGCAAAACAGCTCGAGCTCAGTGAGGTTGGATGGAGAGCGTTTGTGAACAGCAGTTTTCAGTTCTTTCCACAGATTCTCGATTGGATTCAGGTCTGGACTTTGACTTGGCCATTCTAACACCTGGATATGTTTATTTGTGAACCATTCCATTGTAGATTTTGCTTTATGTTTTGGATCATTGTCTTGTTGGAAGACAAATCTCCGTCCCAGTCTCAGGTCTTTTGCAGACTCCATCAGGTTTTCTTCCAGAATGGTCCTGTATTTGGCTCCATCCATCTTCCTATCAATTTTAATCATCTTTCCTGTCCCTGCTGAAGAAAAGCAGGCCCAAACCATGATGCTGCCAACACCATGTGTGACAGTGGGGATGGTGTGTTCAGGGTGATGAGCTGTGTTGCTTTTATGCCAAACATAACGTTTTGCATTGTTGCCAAAAAGTTAGATTTTGGTTTCATCTGACCAGAGCACCTTTTTCCACATGTTTGGTGTGTCTCCCAGGTGGCTTGTGGCAAACTTTAAACGACACTTTTTATGGATATCTTTAAGAAATGGCTTTCTTCTTGCCACTCTTCCATAAAGGCCAGATTTGTGCAGTATACGACTGATTGTTGTCCTATGGACAGAGTCTCCCACCTCAGCTGTAGATCTCTGCAGTTCATCCAGAGTGATCATGGGCCTCTTGGCTGCATCTCTGATCAGTCTTCTCCTTGTATGAGCTGAAAGTTTTGAGGGACGGCCAGGTCTTTGTAGATTTGCAGTGGTCTGATACTCCTTCCATTTCAATATTATCGCTTGCACAGTGCTCCTTTGGATGTTTAAAGCTTGGGAAATCTTTTTGTATCCAAATCCGGCTTTAAACTTCTCCACAACAGTATCTCGGACCTGCCTGGTGTGTTCCTTGTTCTTCATGATGCTCTCTGCACTTTAAACGAACCTCTGAGACTATCACAGTGCAGGTGCATTTATACGGAGACTTGATTACACACAGGTGGATTCTATTTATCATCATTAGTCATTTAGGTCAACATTGGATCATTCAGAGATCCTCACTGAACTTCTGGAGAGAGATTGCTGCACTGAAAGTAAAGGGGCTGAATAATTTTGCACGCCCAATTTTTCAGTTTTTTTATTTGTTAACAAAGTTTGAAATATCCAATAAATTTCGTTCCACTTCATGATTGTGTCCCACTTGTTGATTCTTCACAAAAAATTACAGTTTTATATCTTTGTTTGCCTGAAATGTGGCAAAATGTCGCAAAGTTCAAGGGGGCCGCAAGGCACTGTATGTTTATTTATTTATATATATATATATATATATATATATATATATATATATATATATATATATATATATATATAATTGCAACATTGTGGTCCCTCTATGCAAAACTTAGCCAAAAAAGAAAAAAAGTTTTTAAATATCCAAAAACAAAATAAGTGATTTGTGTTCTTCAGGGCCGGCCCTACCCCGGCCGCCTCTTCTCTTCTTCGGCTTTCGGCTATTGCTAGAAAAAAAAAAAAAAGGTCCGCGGCCGGCCTGACATGCACACTGCGCATGCGCTGCCGCCGCTCAGGAAAGCCTATAGATGTTTGGCTATTTCCGGGAATAGCCGAGCATGTACGGACTTTACCGAGCGGTGGCGGCGGCGGCGGCGCATGTGCAGTGTGCATGTCAGGCCAGCCACGGACCTTTTTTTATCTTTGGCGCCGGGCGGCGCCATTTTTAAATCCTAAGGCGCCCTTTAGGAACAGGTAAGTGAGACTGCTCCACAGCCACACTACCTGCCATTATGCGAGCTGCAGGCATACTACAGAAGATGCAGTGCTGCGGGCATGGTGCATGCCCGCAGCACTGCATCTCCTGTAGTATGCCCGCAGACCCGCATTCTCCTATACCATGCCCGCAGCACTGCATTCTCTTGCACCATGCCCGCAGCCCCGCATTCTCCTTCACCATGCCCGCAGCCCCGCATTCTCCTGTACCATGCCCGCAGCCCTGCATTCTCCTGTACCATGCCAGCAGCCCTGCATTCTCCTGTACCATGCCCGCAGCCCCGCATTCTCCTGTACCATGCCCGCAGCCCCGCATTCTCCTGTACCATGCCCGCAGCCCTGCATTCTCCTGTACCATGCCGCAGCCCCGCATTCTTCTGTACCATGCCCATGGCTGGCCCCGCATTCTTCTGTACCATGCCCGCAGCCCCGCATACTCCCGTACCATGCCCACGGCCCCGCATTCTTCTGTACCATGTCCGCAGCCCTGCATTCTCCTGTACCATGTCCGCAGCCCTGCATTCTCCTGTACCATGTCCACAGCCCTGTTTTCTCCTGTACCATGCCTACAGCCCTGCATTCTCCTGTACCATGCCCGCAGCCCTGCATTCTTCTGTACCATGCTCGCAGCCCTGCAGGGTACTGTGGCACTATAGACAGTAGAAAGCCTGGTGCGCTCATCTGCCCAGTGTCTACTGCTCTGTCCTGCTCTTGCTGTCACTCCGTACACACTCACACCCCTCTGACTGCTTTCATAGTCCTATAGAATGTGGGGGCCTCTTGGAGGGCGTGAATTTCTTTTTTTTGGGGGGGGGGGGCAGCATTTCATTCTCGGACCCAGGCAGCACAATGTCTTGGGCCAGCCCTGGTGTTCTTGCAGAGCAGGCGAAGCTATGGAGCCACACCTATAAAAGAGCGACACAGGGCTTATCTAGAGTAAACTAACTGACCTTTGTCATTTACTTTCTTGCGTATAATGTGAGCTAGAATGAGGAAACCGAAACTGCAGACATCACCAGCATTCCTTTAATGTCTACTTGGTATTTGCATAGAAAAATTCTCACTGAAGGATTTATGTGTCAAAGGGTTGGACTAAAGCGTTACAGACCTCAGTGGTGTGACCTGTACACCAAACCTTTACCTCAAAATTATAACCATTCCTAAACTTTATCTCCCTGAGTTGTTAAATAAAAAACACTCACTCATGTAGAAGTCTAAATATTTTTGGTTGTACCTTTGAAAACCATTAAAGTGTTACTTAACCAATAAGAGATAAATCAGTCTGTATATGCAGTAAAGCATGCTGGTTATTCTCACTGTGGAACCTGAGGGGTTAATCCTCTGCATTGTGTAAAAAGGTTGTTTGATCCTGTCTTCTCTGATCCTCCCCTTCTTCCACTGTCCCCAATCCATCTCTGGATAGAACAGAGCCTTGGGGGCACTCTGCACATGCTCAGTTTGATACGTATTGCTAGAGAATTTTTTTTTTCTTCTTGGGAGAGTGCATGTGATCAGCACAGGGCCAATCGGCACTGTCCAGATGATGGGTCAGGAGTCCTGTGTCCTCATAGGACAATCAGGGGAGAATGAAAACTCCTCCTACAAGCTTTAACCAGAAACTGATAGAAGTCACAAGACTGCTATATACTGCTGATGATACAAGGTATTTAGCAGTTTATATTTACTAAAACTATTGCATTTCCATGTTGTGTGTACTGTGGGAGAGCAGATATAGTGAGTGCAGGTTCCTGGGTTTAGTAAGAATATTGTAAACCCAACATTCATATTGCTGATATGCGCCTGCTGTACCATAGTAGTATTTGTAGATGTGCCGCAGTGCAAGGAGCCATGCTGATAAAGAAAAGGATTACACCCATTACCCTAACCATAAAAGTCAACCCTCCGGACCTTGCTACATAAAGCAGCTTCGTTGCACCTTAGTCCATACACTTCAATACACAGCCCTGGAGTGAGTATTCATCATAATGTTCAGCAATGACAAATGCTTAGTGGGCAATGTTACCAATGAAAAGTGGCTTTTTATTTTAAGAAACCTTAACAGAAGAAAGGAAGTATCACATACGCTTCTCGTTGGCCAGCACAGTCACCTGGCTGCGCTGACCAATGTGCGTTTGCCATTGCAAGCATTATGGATGCTCCAGGGCTGTGTATTACAGAGTGCAGACCATTTCACCAGCAACAAAGGCCAAAGTTACATTAAAATGTTAGTTCCTAAAACCTCTACTATATTGAAACATAACTGAAAGGCCTTACCTGCCAAAATTACTTGTGATTTTGTTAAGGCAAAGTTGCGCTCTGGATTTTGGTCTGGGAAACATAACTAAGCTGGTGATCAGCAGAGGGTGCCAACTAAGTGCAGTATATAGGAAAAGACTTTATTATAAATCACAAATAAAGCTCTGAGGACGTCCCCGGAAGTGTCGAAACGCATCAGCTTGGACCGCGTCAGCTTGGACCGCACAAACGTCATTACGTCACACCGAGTGGAGCGCAAGCCGGAAGTAGCTTGTTTCCCTGCGAAGAGGACGAGCAGCCCTCACCGCTAGACCACTAGGGATGTGATACTTCTTTTTTAATTGTTTTACCCGGATTATGGGCAATAAAAGATTTATTTGAACTGAATTACACTATTTGGAGCCTTTTTCTTCTCCCATACACCACCACTGATACCCCGGAATCCAGCGGAATATCTGCAAGTGTGGAGCCATTTAAAGGGGATACCTATTAAGCCCAGGGGGCTTTTTCAAGCGTGAATAGGTTCTAATGCCATATGGTATATAGAACCCACTTCATCTGGTAAGTGATCCAGCCTATTCTTTCTTACAAGAAAATTGATGTCACAGCAAGCACGTGCACTTTTGAATTGAAGATTCACATATTCTGTCATCAAGGACATTTACTTGAGCACTGAAGTCACTTTTATTATATTATAAAAATTTCTTTGGAGATTCTCCATATATATATTTTCCTTTTGATTATTCAGGGATTATTTATTGAATTTTATTGAAGTTTTTCACCTACTTGATTATTCACTTGTTTTATATAATTTTAGTCACTTAAAATTTGCACATACCTTGTCACTATTTATTCATTTATTTTCAAACTTCCACACTGGGACACATACCATTGTAAAGATATAGTTAATATATAGGTATTCACGGTTTTGAGCAAGCGCTGTATTTGGTCTAATTAGGTCATAGACACTCTATAAATCACAAATAAAGTATTTTTCTACTCACTGCACTTGGCTCCCTCTGCTGTTTCCTTTATGGATTGCAGAGATCACTTCAGTCCCATTGAGGAGCTGCCACAGATATCTTTGGCCCTATGGACTTTTAATATACTCCTACACCCCCACAGTGACGTTACATGTATGATTATGGTATAGTTTAGCCAGGGCATTTTTCAGCTGGAACTTGGTGGAACTCAGTTCCACCACCTTTGACTCATGCCCTCTGCTCCATGCTCACCACTATCACTCATAAACACAAAGGTCTGGCTTCCCGTGTTTTCCAAGTGCAGTATGGGGACAAAGGAGATGAGGGTACCTGGGGTGCAGTGCGAATGCTGACACCCCCACTGGATGATCTCCCTGCAAGTGAGAGAGGTGACGCCATCTATAGTGTGAGGAGAGGCACTAAAAAAGAGGGATAAAAGTGAGATGTGGATAGGGGATTCAGAACTAAGCATCTGTGGAAGAATGATGAACTCTGCACTCTGTAGCCCACCCCTGAACTCTGCACTATGTACGTAGCACACTACCAAACTCTGAACATAGCACACCCCTGAACTCTGCACTATGTACGTAGCACACTACCAAACTCTGAACGTAGCACACCCCTGAACTCTGCACTCTGTGTGTATCCCCACGAACTCTGTACTCTGTACATAATGCACTCCTGGTATTTGATGCCCCTTTAAGACCCTCCTGTAATGATATCCTGCACTGGATATACGAAAGCTGTCGCAAGCAACCATTTTGTTCAGAGCTCTGCCATGACAGGCAGACCAAATGTATACTCAGATATTTTTCTTCCCCCCTCTCCCTGCCTCAATAAATTCCTGGAATGCAGAGAGTTTCAACTTCAAACAAGCCGTTATGTGAAAAGAAGTCTGGACGGATATCTGTTCTGATACTCAGGCCAGTCGTAAAGCCATAACCGGGCAAAGAAGGATAAAGGCTAATGGGTCTTAAAACAGAGCCATTTCAGAGCTCTGTTAATTGAACACATTCACACACAAATTCATAACTTTAAACACAAACAAGATATGTCTCTAGAAAGTGTATAGTTAAATGCAAAATAAAATACTGAACGGAACGAGATCATACATGACCACTTTAGCTCCTATGGAAGACAAGCTAGCTGTCAGATGCCTTACGGGTCAGAGGTTACTTTGAGATAGCCTGTGTTTGGTATCTATGGATATAAAATTCAATGCTGCACAATAATCTATCAGTTTCAAGAAGGCAACTGGTAGATATTGGAAGATATGAATTATGTTATAAATCTGTCTATACGGGAGGTTACTTGGTATGGTCATAAACCTAAGGGGCAGCCCATGGCCACTGTGTTTATTGGTCAGGAGCATCTGTTACCACCCCCTGCAGTCTCAGAGAAAAAGAGAGAGAAGCAGATGGGGTAAGAGTTCTCATGGTAACATCAAGAAGGAACATCTATCAAGTTTGAGAACCAATCACTGGCTCAGCTTCTGGACTCTGATAATACTCAGGACATTGAATGCAAGTATCCTTTCTTCTCAATTCTATCTTATTTTTCTAAATTGCTGAATTATGTCGCTATTTCTTTGAAACACCTTTTTCTGTAAATATTTTATTTGCACCAATTTTAACCTTTTTTATTATTAAACTTTATTTTGAAAAGTGTTAATCTTGTCCCTAAGCTCTTAATGCAAACTAACAACGAACCTGTCTCTTGAAGAGTGCTACTGTATAGAATAAATCCTCTGAACATTCCTGTCTGTGGTGACAGCGCGTGTTACAGATGATTATTCTAAAGTCATAATTGATATTTCTAAAATTACGAGCGTCCGCTGGGCTCATAAGGTAGCATTGGTGGCAGTGAAAGGGTTAATTGCTTAATTAGCCCGGTGACAATCGCTCTCAGCCTGCTGGCATCTAGATTGTGGTCCCGCAAGCTGGAAATCTATGTGCCGGGTGCAGCTGAGAGTGGCATTGTTACGCAAGTGACGGCAGGGTGTGAGATTGGCTGGTCCTTGGTCACGAGTTAATGAGAAGGGCAGGGATCTGATACCCGCCACCGTCACACCTCCCACTGTTAGTGAAATTTTGACCAGTTTTGGGAGGGGGTTTTTGGGGGGGGGGGGGGTCGTGGTTGAGTTCCTGCACCTTTTTTATTTTTGAGAAAAAAAAGCCCTGAGTTTAGCTATATCTCTACCTACTCTTCTGCTCTGCAGATAAGCATTACACTTTGGTCACCAGCCACCCTGCTAGTTGGGCAAGCAGCACAATGCTCATTCTACCATCTCCTCCTGTCAGAAAATTCCCAGCGTTGGATTGACATGGCAGTAGCAGAACCTCATCAGCTAACAATGTTACCCCTCCCTTTGAGTCCTGCTGTGTAGGAGATCACAGAAAGCTAATACATTGACAGATCTGGGTGCCTATACTAGCTGAATTAAAAAAAAAATGCATTCAATTCTCTACTATTTGTCTTTCACAATCTGAAAAAAATAATAATTATGGGTGGAGTAGTCCTTAAAGGGAGTTTTCACATCTTACCTGACAGTGAATATTGTCCGGGTTTGGTGTCGCTGGGTCGGACCAGGTAAGATCCATGAGCGTTAGGTGGAGAGAGCAATAACCTTTCTGCTTCATATCTACCGGATGCATCCACATACCAGCTGAAACCCAAAAAGCAGAAGTTCAGGGAGACAATTAGCAATACTCAGAATGACTGATATACTTGTAGAGGTGACATTGTGGTGGGGACTTTAGGAATAAACTGATAGATAACAAGCACACTTAGGAACCATGTTAAAGGGACAGTCATTGCATGCTTTTAAATATAGCCAGTTCAATGGTTAAAGCTTTAGGAAATTATGGGAAAGAATCATGATGGTTCATCTTGTAGAAATGTCATATTGCTACTCAGTCTTACATTTTCAGTAGGAAGGGACTATGGGAGAAATGATAAATACACAAGAGTATGTAGGGTATGTAGGGTAGTATGTAGAGTATTGGGTTCAGGTGTCTCCTGTGAATGGTACTGTTGATGCTACAACATACAAAGTCATTTTAGGCAGTTGTAGTCTTCCAACAGCTTGGAGAAGATCCTTTTCTGTTCCATCATGACTTCACTCTTGTGCACAAAGCCAGCTCCATAAAGACATGGTTTGATGAGTTTGTTGGGAAGGAACTCAAGTGGCCTGCTTTTTGATGAATTGGAACACCAGTTGTGAGTCAAATCTTCTTATCCATGTGAGGTACCTGACCTCACAAATGGTCTTTTGGCTGAATGGGCACCAGTTCCAACCGAGATACCACCCTAAAATCTTGTGGAAAGGCTTGTCAGAAAAGTGGAGGCCATCATAGGCGCAAAGGAAGGCCAACTCTATAGTTATGGCCATGGTTATGGAATGGTAATCATAACCAACAAGGTGTGATGTTAGTTGTTTACATACTCTTGGTCATTTTATTGTAGTTGGGTTCTGGCTACCTAAAACCACCTTTGATATGAAAGATCTGTTTATACACTGAGAGGGTTCATTGACTTCGTATTGCAAAAATCGCATACCAGCTCATTATGAAATACTTACCTTACAATGAAGCCCCCGCAGTGCCGCAGAGACACGGCCGACATGTTTGGCCATCCTGCTTCCTGGTTCGCTTCCTCTGGCCATCTGATTAGCCGGAGGCACAATGACATCACTCCCACTCCTGCGCGTGGGAGCCGTTCACGGCACAGGGCTCTGAAGGAACGGCACGAGTAGCCGTTCCTTCAGAGCACATTCGCCGATAACGTCATCCGCTGCATGAAAAGTAAATATCTAAGCGGTGCAAGTTTAGGAGATATTTACAGTACCTATAGGAACAACTTACAGAGGGGGGTTTACAACCTCTTTAATGTCAGCATTACATTTAAACAAGTAACCTGTTAGATGGACAGAATGACAGTTTGTCCTGCTGCATCAATCATGGAGTGGGACATAAGTGTGCAGCAATGATATCTGATCTTAGGCTGGCTATAAAGTCCAAATCTTGGCCGTCCGAGATTCAAAACATGTATGAGCACGCTGATTGTACCCAAGTTGACCAATCGATCTACTTGGGTACAACTAGCATGTCAGATTTTTCATGCGAATATTGCCAGAGGCTATAGCCACTAGCATTATTCACGTGTGTTCTCCCAGCAGGAAGGTGACCTCCCTCTAGCCAAGAGAACACAATAGCTCAGCAGGAGTCAGTGTTGATGGGGGACTATAGTGATGAAATCGTACCAGCTATGGCTGGCTTTAGTGTACTACTGAATCAAAGCCAATGTTGCTGATTGTCTGCAGCCTCTGTTTAGTCACTTCCTGTCTACATGCACTCCATTAGAGGCCTCATGGCATTTCTCAGGACAATTTTTCTGATGGTGACAACAGTGGACCAAGCCTGCAAAATGTAGGCTTGAAGCAGCCACCTGCTTTCTGCTGTAGAGCCTGTGTGACAAGGTGGCAACTTCCGTAATGGCTGCATAGCATTTCCCAGGGCGAGTTTTCTGATGGTGACAACAATGGATGATGCCTGAATAATATACATGTGAAGCGGCCACCTGTAGTCTCCATCGGAGTGTGAAAACTCCCAGTTATGACTGCACGACATTTCTCTAGGTAGGATTCCGGATGGTATCAACAGTCTGCTAGAACAGCCACTTCTCCATTGGAAGTCCGGTGACAAGGTGGACAACGAAGGAGCACAACTGGTAGACAGGGACAGAGTGTTGTCGCTTTATAACAAGGAAGCAGATGAAAAAGGGCCATCATGGCAGGATCACCAGGGGTAATTTTATTGAACACTACCAATACTCAAAATTACTTTGGAAATCAAGTTTGAGATTGTGATACTGATAGTGATTGGGTTTATACCTTCTTTAAGACATAAAGCACACATCTCCAACCAGACAATTCTAATAACAAAACAGCATGGAAAGATAGGTCTGTGATCTTTGCAAAAAAATTTAACAATTCTCCAATTTGATTTTCAAGAATATTAGGAAATATAAGTGACACGGCTGCTTATATCTTACATATTTGTACCTATGTAGTGGAAGTCCTATTGTGCTGTGTATTCAGTAGAAATGTATTCAGCTCTTATCAAACATCCTATTATAAGGCAGAGGTGGAGATCTACCTGAAGAACACGGAAGAGATCAAAGATCATCAGGGTGCAGTGCCCTTTTTTTCTTTTAAGGAGGTAGTCAAATGAGGCGCTATTGAAGAATGAGGAAAGAGTGAAGAAAAACGATAAGAATGTATTGGTACAAATGTCACTGTAACCTTTAGTAAGAAAGCTGGCACTTTTCAACTATTTCTTTTTTTCTTCATGCCTGAAGAGTAATTTGTCACCCCCAAGTCTCATACCGGAGTGCAGACAGTAATTTATCAGTCTCCACCTTCGATTGTTCTCGATAAAGCTCATGTTTGAAAATGTTGGCTCGCAAAAGTAGATGGTAGCCAAGAAGGACGTCACTCTCTGAGCAACCGAAATCAGAAATCAAAATCCACCTTTTCTTTGATACAACAGATCATCCATGTCTTGAATCAGCTGTTCACAGCCAAGTCTTCTCAGAGAAGTACAGTCAGGTCCATAAATATTGGGACATCGACACAATTCTAATCTTTTTGGCTCTATACACCACCACAATGGATTTGAAATGAAACAAACAAGATGTGCTTTAACTACAGACTTTCAGCTTTAATTTGAGGGTATTTACATCCAAATCAGGTGAAAGGTGTAGGAATTACAACAGTTTGTATATGTGCCTCCCACTTTTTAAGGGACCAAAAGTAATAGGACAGATTAATAATCATAAATCAAGCTTTCCCTTTTTAACACTTGGTTGCAAATCCTTTGCAGTCAATTACAGCTTGAAGTGTGGAACGCATAGACATCACCAGATGCTGGGTTTCATCCCTGGTGATGCTCTGCCAGGCCTCTACTGCAACTGTCTTCAGTTCCTGCATTTTCTTGGGGCATTTTCCCTTCAGTTTTGTCTTCAGCAAGTGAAATGCATGCTCAATCGGATTCAGGTCAGGTGATTGACTTGGCCATTGCATAACATTCCACTTCTTTCCCTTAAAAAACTCTTTGGTTGCTTTTGCAGTATGCTTCGGGTCATTGTCCATCTGCACTGTGAAGCGCCGTCCAATGAGTTCTGAAGCATTTGGCTGAATATGAGCAGATAATATTGCCCGAAACACTTCAGAATTCATCCTGCTGCTTTTGTCAGCAGTCACATCATCAATAAATACAAGAGAACCAGTTCCATTGGCAGCCATACATGCCCACGCCATGACACTACCACCACCATGCTTCACTGATGAGGCGGTATGCTTTTAATCATGAGCAGTTCCTTTCCTTCTCCATACTCTTCTCTTCTCATCACTCTGGTAAGTTGATCTTGGTCTCATCTGTTCATAGGATGTTGTTCCAGAACTGTGAAGGCTTTTTTAGATGTTGTTTGGCAAACTCTAATCTGGCCTTCCTGTTTTTGAGGCTCACCAATGGTTTACATCTTGTGGTGAACCCTCTGTATTCACTCTGGTGAAGTCTTCTCTTGATTGTTGACTTTGACACAAATACACCTACCTCCTGGAGAGTGTTCTTGATCTGGCCAACTGTTGTGAAGGGTGTTTTCTTCACCAGGGAAAGAATTCTTTGGTCATCCACCACAGTTGTTTTCCGTGGTCTTCCAGGTCTTTTGGTGTTGCTGAGCTCACTAGTGCGTTATTTCTTTTTAAGGATGTTCCAAACAGTTGATTAGGCCACACCTAATGTTTTTGCTATCTCTCTGATGGGTTTGTTTTGTTTTTTCAGCCTAATGATGGATTGCTTCACTGATAGTGACAGCTCTTTGGATCTCATATTAAGAGTTGACAGCAACAGATTCCAAATGCAAATAGCACACTTGAAATTAACTCTGGACCTTTTATCTGCTCCTTGTAAATGGGATTAATGAGGGAATACCACACACCTGGCCATGGAACAGCTGAGCAGCCAATTGTCCCATTACTTTTGGTCCCTTAAAAAGTGGGAGGCACATATACTGACTGTTGTAATTCCTACACCGTTCACCTGATTTGGATGTAAATACTCTCAAATTTAAGCTGAAAGTCTGCAGTTAATGCACATCTTGTTCGTTTCATTTCAAATCCATTGTGGCAGTGTTTACAGCCAAAAAGATTAGAATTGTGTCAATGTCCCAATATTTATGGACCTGACTGTATGTTCAAAAGAGAAGATTGGTCTTAATGAAATTCCTTTTTCTATTGAAGCAGATCCATCTTCAACATTTATGTTTGAAAATGGAAATAATACAGACTGGCAGGAAGGTTGGACCCCTCTGAAATCAGTGGAGTAGCTAACCTTAATGATATGGTGGCAGGGATCTAACCTAGGCCCTATTGCCCTCTATCTGTCTCTGTATCTTTTTTTCTGGAACCCTTTATAACCTCTTCTTTTTTTTTTTTCTACTCTGGTTCCCTATTTTCACAGTTTTCCATCTTTAATTGAGGAGCCGTAAATTTCAGGGCATATTTTCTCCTTCCCTATTTTGGTTCTCTTGGTATCTCCTTCCCTATTTTTGGTTCTCTTGGAGACCATTGTAACCTCGATTAACTGATATTCGAGCCTAGGGAGCATCTCAGTGTATAATTAATGTCCATCCATAAATGTTTTACTTTTTGAGGGGGTCGGTTCTGTAGCAATTCCCATTTTAAAAATCCTTGCTATGGGCCTGCCCCGATGTATATTTAAAATCCCTAACAAAAAAACGAATTGAGATGAAATCAGTGAATGTTGGTGTAGCACTACCCCCGTAGGGGTTGTTGCTTTCCAGGACCCCACTGCTGCACAGCCAGTCACACAGCATTTCCTTCATTCACTTAAACATGGTAAACAATCTTTGGCTTGTTTTTGTTGTTTTATGATAACTTGGATGTGGTAGGGAATTATGGGATGCCAAACTTGAGAACGTCCAGAAATTAGAATGTAAGGGGACAACTTCTTCCCTATTTTCAAAGAAACCCTCTTCTTCCTTCCTCCTGCACAAACTTGGTTCATTATGTACAGCCCCTGCTGATCACTCTGCATGGAATTACCAGTCCCCTGCTAATTTAGCAAAAGCCCATTACAGGCTAGGAACTTCCCACCCCCTTTGTGAATAAAGTAGCACATGTGGAGTGAACAGCATCTCCTTCTATAAAAATATTAATTTAAACCCGCGCTCTTTATCAAGAAATAAATAAAGGTGATAAAATGAAAATGTATGATCAAAATGTGATGCAGCTGGTGTTGCGCTAAGTAAAAATTTAGATAGGTAGTAAAATCAAAATTCAAACAGCGCTAGCATGTATACAAAAAACCTAAAACATTAGTATTAAGATATGCAAATAGTGCTATAGATATATGCAAGTATGTGAATGAATTGAGGTAAATAAAGTCCTTTCATTAAAGTGATCAATATAATCCAAAGTGCTCCAGTGCAGGAATTAAAATATAAGGTACTCCAGGTGACGGTGACCCCTCTCGGTTCCCCACTCACCAGAACTGCAGATATAAATGGCCTGAGATCAATGGGATATTGCACAAGGAGTTCTCCTGTAGGATGCCGTGTAGTACCAGGTGTTTTCTTATATAGAGCTGGTTCTAGTCACCCCGAAAAGATGGTCCAAATTTATACTGTGATCAAGTGGGGGTAGTACTACTGTACTTGGCTAATAATCAATCAGGTGTTCATAAAAGACACATGGCTAGCGGAGCAAACCCTGTTTAAGGTAGAAGTTGAGAGTGGCAGTGATTACCCTCCTTTTTTTGCTGCATTCGCAACTGAAAATATTGGATTTTCCTCACTTTCAGTTACATTGACGATGGTCACCAGTACAAAGAGTGGATGAACCTCATCCCATCTGGTGCTGCTGCAGACCCATTCCTTCTGCTTTCCTGTAGACACTGAGCCCAGTTCTACCACTGCAGAAAATGTTAGCCCGCCTAGATGGCACCATCCCACCTGGCTGCTTGCTTCCCCCAGCCCTCCCGACTAGCACACACACATGGAGATTCCCAAGGGCAAGGTTAGATGAAGACATGGCACACAGTGTTCTTCAAGAAAGCACCGTTACAGCTGACAGTCTCTCCCCTTTCTTGTCCCTGCACCGCGCTGATCTACTCCCTGTCTCTCCTTGCCCTCTCCACTGCCCCTCCAGCATGAATCCCTCCAACTGCCTCCTGTGTTGGGATCCTTCCAGGCCAGCCTTCTGAGCTCCAGCTCGAGATAAAATCCCTCCTGGGCCACTGACAGCCTTTCTTCAGCATTGCTTCTCCATCTTGCACTCAACTCTCCTGCTGGCATGGCCCATGTCTATTTTAAGGGCTTCTATAGCTGCATGCTAGGCCCCCAACCTGGGCAAATATTGAAGGCAGCTCCTCATCCCTCCACCCACTAGTTCCAAAACATTCTCCAATATTCTAGAAACAGAGGGAGGGACCAGAGAGCTGCCAGAATGAGTCATCCAGCCCTGGCCTCTAATAACCCTGATTAGGATTCGGTGACTCAAGTTTATGCCTGGGCCAGAATATGCTTTTACTTTCACTACTAGTAGCACACACTAGATGCACTAACGGTTACATTTTCAAGACTTGCTTTTGGGGGTGTCTACCCTTCTTGGTTCAAGCACTAATGCACAAAGGTTTAGCAAAATGTTAAACCCCCTTGATAGGGTACTGCAAAATATTCTATCTGTTCTTTTAAATTTGGAAAATGTTTCAAGTCTCGGTTTCCCAAAATGTTCTCCTAATAGCCAAGTTTATCTGAAAATAACTTTACTTCCAAAATCATGGCCAGAATATGTTTATCTTTGCCTGGAAGTTTCAGAGTGAAATCATGATGTTATTCAGTGATCTATTAAAAAAGCACAGCGTTGAAGCCAATTAGAATCTTTAAGCATCAAGGCAAATGATTCTTCATTACATTCTTCTAGAATCGTTACTATGGCTGGCAGAAGATGCTTGAAGCAATACAAAGACTTATCCTTACTAAGCCAACCAACCTCAGTATGGAAGGGATGATCAATATAATCCATTTTAAGCTTTCCTCTCCTTGGAGAACTTTCTTTGTATAGAGTGGGACTGAATCTTGTCAACAATCTTAAGGTGGACAAATTTTGTTAGAAAATGTTAGTTTTCACTATATTATTTCTATTTTAATGGTTGGTAAGGTCAAGTCGATGATTGGTTTTGACCTCAATGATGATAAGCTTTGAAGGAGCAGGATGGAAATTCTAAATGTAAATGTGGTTTTGTTTTGGGAAAAATCATACATGTAGCAGACTCCGTATGAGTTGCTGATGAATACAGTCCTATTTCCCCTCTTAGAGTACTCACAACCAGTCACATAGCATTTTCTTCATCCCTCTTTTGTCTCAAAGAAACAGTCTAGAGGTTATCTTTAGGTTTTTTATTGGGAACAATGAACAAGGATAGGGAGGAGGAGCATGGGATACCCCGACAACTTGAGGACTCCTTAGCTTTCTGGCTGCAGTGCACAGTACAAAGATGGAATTCCCACAGGATCTCTATGCTGATAGGGACTAGTACTCCTTCCAGAGTTTAAAAGCAACACACAGTCACTGACTCCTTACCTCCTGCCAATATCCAGCAGGCTCTTCCTAGTGAGGAAGGTATAGACTCACACCACCAAAGGACAGCTAGACCCTTTCCACCAAATTCCTCCTGGCTCCCTCCAGAGAGCTTCTCCAGACCCAACTTAAACTGTGAACTTAAGCCCCGTACACACGCACAGATTGTTGGCCAACCGATCGGCCGTCTTTTGTCCAGTGTTGTTTGTTGGTTGAAATGTGCTCTAGACTTGCACTGGACATTTGTTGGCCAACAAAAACCAACTTCAGAAGTGATGTCATGTGATGGTTGACTTTCCCTGTGTTTTTTCTTCTCTGAGCATGCCCAGTCTTGCTCATCTGATTTTTGTCTGCCGAAATCTGTACTGACTGAGGAACAATCGGCCTTTCTTTGTTGGCCAACAAAAATTTTATAGCATGCACACCAGATTTTTTTCGGCCGAAAATACGCAGCATCATACTAACAAGCCGACAATCGGCAGATCGGACGTTGGCCGACAATTTACGGCCAACAATCTGTGCGTGTGTACGGGGCTTTAAGCTTGCGAACAAGTACCCCAGCTTAAGTGTCATACACAGGCCAAATATCTTGCGGCAATTAGAAAATGGCCGACATTCAGCCCGTGTGTACGGCAGCCGGTCCGACAGAGGCAGGTCAATTGGCCAGCTTCTGTCGAAGGGGCACGATTGAAAAAGGTCTGTTGATCGACACCTGTTCAGTGTTTACAGCCAGTGGCTGAGAGTGCTAACAGGTGTGTTCTGGCGGTGGGGCAGTCCCCCTGTCAGAACAAAATAGCTCAGAGGAGGAGATCGATGTACTATCTTTGCATAGTTAGCACAGCGGCTCCTGCAAAGTTCTCCAGTTTTGCTCTGCTGGGTTTAACGGAAAAAACCTAATAGTATCTACTAGGGTTAAGCCTAACTGGGACCTTGGTGTCTGCGTAAGGGATCCTTACAGAAATCTGCCCCAGGGGGCAAAGCCTTTCACAGGGGTCTCCTCCAGCAACACTGGACCCAGGAACTTTGCTCCTGCTGCTCAAGCCTTAGCTGGTGTATGAGCTCTTACCACTTTCTGAGCACACCTCCCCAGGGATTGGCTGGAGTCCAATAATTATTTAGGCTGCTTGCTCTGTTCTTCCCCCCACCATACTTCTGGAATCTTCTAGAAAGCAGAAGAAAATAACAGAGCAGCAGCCTGTGAAACACCGAGCAGCCATACATAATCAACCCCTTGCTCCTCTGATTAGTGGCGCTAACTAAATTTACCTAGCAGCTTACTCGACACTAGCAGGGTGCTACATTTATATTGTAAATGGCATGTTCTAGACACAAAAGAAACCTGTTTACTACACTGAGATTCCATTCAAGTAGCATGTCTCAATGACATGTTAAGGGCTTTCAAACCAAATTTGTTGACCCAATGAGGGCAAGATTGAATGCTATGCTCTAAAGAGATTTTCATATGACCATTTGTATGACAGAATACTGGTACGTGGCCAGCTTTAACCACTGTTCTCATTACATCATTCTTTTTCAAACACTTCAAAATGAGTTCTTGCTGGTAAGGATGCAATTTTAAGAAAAAAGAAACTTTGGAAAATTTGCATCCTTTTGTCACAGGGCTAAAAAAAAAAAAAATCCATTGGTAGAGCCATTGAAAGCAGACGATCCATCCATAGTCACGCTGACAAGCTTTTGTATTTGAACATTTTCGGAGATGAAATATTCTTTCACTTCTGAAAAGCATCACCCTGGTATGTCCTTTCAGAGGTACAATTTCATAACAACTTCTTTTACTTCAAAGCCACTGAAAACCATTCTAACTAACATAGTTTAGTGAGATATCTGTCACATCAACCTATTCATCAAGCTGAAGAGAAAAATAGCTGCAGTCATCCAAGTCGTTATTTCCTTGCGAAATTATGTCAGCTGCCATGACGTTAACGTTTCTTGTAACTGTTCTAGCAGAAAGTTGAAAGGAATTTATGGAAGATATTATTTCTGTTTTGTTTTTAAAGTTCTTAAAGAGTGAATTGTCAGATCCTTCTTAAATCATCTCACTGAATGTTTATTTCCTTTATTATATTATCTGAGATATAAGAAGAGGCCATAGTTGTGGCCATGCTTTTCTCAGGCCTGGTAAACATTATTTGCCATGTAATAGACAAAGTTTTTAACTGTTGCAGTTTCCGATTTCATAACTTATACTATGGTGGAAAGTCATCATTGATTTCAGAATTAGGTGTTCTGAAGTGTTTCTCAACATTTTGGTTTCTTGGCTCAAGCAATGAAAGCTTTGCACAACCAATTGCCCATTCACTTCAGTTAAAAAGTAATCATAGTTGGTAAGGTTGAATAAAGACCTCAGTCCATCCAGTTCAACCTGTGTGGATATATTACCCGCTTCCATACCGGGCCAATTTTAGCAATCTACATGTAAAAAGCATTTTTTTTTTGCTAGAAAATTACTTAGAACCCCAAAACACATATATATATATATATATATATATATATATATATATATATATATATATGTATACTGTATAAGCCAAGGCCCCTAATTTTACCCAAAAAAAAATGGGAAAAATGATTGACTCGAGTATAAGCCTAGGGTGAGAATGCAGGGCGGTGGGCATGATACAGGAGAATGCAGGGTGGCGGGCATGGTACAGGAGAATGCAGGGTGGCGGGCATGGTACAGGAGAATGCAGGGTGGTGGGCATGGTACAGGAGAATGCAGGGTGGCGGGCATGGTACAGGAGAATGCAGGGTGGCGGCCATGGTACAGGAGAATGCAGGGCTGCGGCCATGGTACAGGAGAATGCAGGGCTGCGGGCATGGTACAGGAGAATGCAGGGCTGTGGGCATGGTACAGGAGAATGCAGGGTGGCGGGCATGGTACAGGAGAATGCAGTGCTGCGGGCATGGTACAGGAGAATGCAGGGCTGTGGGCATAGTACAGGAGAATGCAGGGCTGTGGGCATAGTACAAGAGAATGCAGGGCTGCAGGCATGGTACAGGAGAATGCAGTGCTGCGGGCATGCTACAGGAGAATGCAGGGCTGCAAGCATTTCACAGGAGAATGCGGGGCTGCGGGCATACTACAGGAGATGCAGTGCTGCGGGCATGGTACAGGTGTACCATGCCCGCAGCACTGCATCCCTTGTAGTATCCCCGCAGCCCCGCATAATAGCAGGTAGTACGGCTGTGTTTCACCTACCTTTTCCAGAGGCGCCTTAAATTAAAAAACGGCGCCGACACGTCATTGCGCAATGACGTGTCGGCGCCGGGCGGCGCCATTTTTAAATCTAAAGCATGTCGGGCCGGCCAGGGGGACATTTTTTTTTTGACTCGAGTATAAGCCGAGGGGGACATTTTCAGCACAAAAAAAATCTGCTGAAAAACTGAGCTTATATTTGAGTATATACTGTAATATAATATATATATATATATATATGTAGCAGAGACCCTAGGAAATAAAATGGTGGTCAATGCAGTTGTTTATTGCAATTTTTCAAACACACATTAAAAAAAAAAAAAAAAAAAAAAAAAACGTAAAGTTAGCCCAATTTTTTTTTTTTTTTTTCTTTGTATAATATGACAGATGATGTTACACCAAATAAATAGATACCCAACATGTCACACTTTAAAATTGCACACACTTGTGGAATGGAGCCAAATTATTTAATTTTAATTTTTTTTTTTGCTTTTACACTTTCCCTTTAATTTTTTGTTATTTTTTTTTTATAATTTTTATTCCTATTACAAGAAATTGTAATAGGAATAGGGCATGACAGGTATTCTTTACAGCGATATTTGGGGTGTATAAGACTCCACATCTCGCCTCTAGGCTGAAAAGCCTGAGATTAAAAAAAAAAAAAACGGCAGTGTTTACATTGCCGTCAGTCACACCCGACCTCCTAAGGTCAAAGAGATGACCGGGCACCATCTGGTCCTCGGTCAGCTCTATGGTAAACTTCAGCTGCCGGCAGATTCCTTCTCCAGCTCACCGATCGCACTGACGAGTCGGTAGTAGCACCTTAGGGTGGCGGGAGAAGGGGGACGTCCCCTCCCACCGCCTGTAAAAACAATTAAGTGCCTGAACAGCCGATATGATTGTTTTGACTATGCAGGGAATTGCCGGCAGAAAAAAGAGATGTCTGAATGATGCCTGAAGCTGCAACCATCATTCCAATATACCCACTCAAACCTAAGGACCTCATATGACGGCCGGCGGTATGGAAGTGGTTAAGTCTTTACTAATTTCCATATCCATGTATATTGCATTCTCTAAGATGCCCAGACCTTTTTGAACATATCGACACTCTCAGCTGACACCACCAATTGTGGAAGGGAGTTCCACATCCTTACTACTCTAACAGTAAAGAATCCCCTACACAGTTTGTGATTAACCACTTGCCGACCGTCCTATAGCAGTTTTACTGCTACAGGGCGGCCGCGCTGTGCAGGATCATGTGTATATATACATGATTCTGCACTTCTGGCTGGGTATAGGAAATGACTGCGGGCCGGCGGCGACTCGCTCCCGCTTTGATTCTACACAGCAGGATCTGATCAGCGGGCCCCGTGCACCCGATGTCAGCCCCCACCTGCTGATCGTTCGGTACACAGGCAAAATGGCGATCTGCCTACATAAACAAGGCAGGTTGCCATATTATTAATAAGAAAGGCATTGATCCTGTGTTCCTGCAAAGCAGGGACACGGAATTATGCCCTCCTCTAGTAAAAGAAACTCCAACACTACAGTAAAACACCAGTTAGGCACACAGTTAACCTTTGATCGGTCCTAATGTTAACCCCTTTCCAGCCAGTGACGTTAGTACAGTGACAGTGCATATCTTTAACACTGATCACTGTAATAATGTCACTGGTTCCCAAAAAAAGTGCCAGTGTCCAATTTGTCCGCCGTAATATTGCAGTCCCACTATAAGTCGCTGATCACCATCATTACTAGTAAAAAAAATATATTTATAAAAAAATTCCATAAATATATCCCATAGTTTGTTGACGCTATAACTTTTGTGCAAACCAATCAATATACGCTTATTGGGATTTTTTTTTTTTACCAAAAATATATGTAGCAAAATACATATTGGCCTAAATTGATGAAGAAATTAAATTTTTTTTTTTATATATATATATTTTTCGGATGGGTTTAATAGCAGAAAGTAAAAAATATTAGATTATTTATTTTATTTTTTTTAAATTGTGTGTTTTTTTTTTTTTTTTAAAAAGCGCACAAAATATAAACTGCAGAGGTATCAAATACCACCACAAGAAAGGTCTACTGACTCCAATATAAATCCTGATATTTACAGAGCCAGGGGACAAGCTGCACATCCACAGATTGGTGTGTATTGCTAGAGAGTTTTTTTTTTTTTCTTGGGAGGGTGCATGTGATCAGCGCAGGGCCAACCAGCACTGTCCAGGAAGAGGGTCAGGGGTCTTGCAATCTAATAGCACAGTCAGAAAACTTCTCCTACAAGCTTTACCCAGTGCTTGGCTGGACACTCACAAGAAATCACAAGACTGCTATATACTGCGGATGAGAAAAGGTATTTAGCAGTTTATATTTACTAAAATAATTGCATTTCTATGTTGTGTGTACTGGGGGGGGGGGGGGGGGGGGCAGATATAGTGAATGCAGGTCCTGGGTTTAGTAACACTTTAAGTGACCTGAGACTGAATAGTCTTTTTCCTATGTTTGGATCGCCATTTAGATATTTGTATATTGCAATCATATCTCCTCCTAAGCGTTAAAGTGGAGTTCCACCCTGGGAATACTTTTTTAATAAAAATACCCCTGAGACAGTCAGGGCTAGTGCATTCCACATTGGCTAGCCTCTGATCTGTCCCGGGTTGCACTTACCTTTTAGGAGAAATACTTACCTTGAAATAGTATTGTCCAGCGCTGCCATCTCAGGTGTGGGCAGCTTGAAGCCAGCGCGATCCTCTTCTGCGTCCTCTTCCGTCTTCTTCGGTCCCGCGATGCACTGCACCGGCCCCGCCGTCACTTCCGGTGCGCGTGCGTCATCCCTCCACAGCTTCTGGGCATGCCCAGAAGCTGTTTAGAAGGGAATGACGCGCGCGCACTGGAACTGACATCGGGGCCGGTGCAGGCGCATTGATTCCTGGGAGCGATGACGTTCAGCTCCCAGGAATCATTGCAAAGCCAGGAAGGGATGAATCGCCGTGGCCGCCGAGGGGAGGAAGAAGGAAGTAAGGTAAGTATATTTTCTTCTATACAAGGTAAGTAAAAAAAAAAAATAAATTGCGATTATCCATTTGTTTTTCAGGTGACCCGGAGCAAGAAGATGGAGGTAAGTATAAATTTAGGGTGGAACTCCGCTTTAAGTTGTTCCTTGTAACTAAGGTTCTACATAATATGTAGAGAAGAGACCAGCGGGGTCTCCGAACGGCGTCTGGCTTCGATAGTAGGTACTTCTGGTTTCGGCTAAAAACCGGAAGTGACGTCTCCCAGCTCCTCCCGACGCTTTGCGTCACAAATGACGTGACTCTATCGGGGGTAAAGGGTTTTACCCTTGATAAAGTCATGTAATTTGTGACGCAACGCGTTGGAAAGGAGCCGGGTGATGTCACTTCTGGTTTTCGGCAGAAACCGGAAGTACATGCTATCGAAGCCAGACGCTGTTCGGTGACCCCGTTGGTCTCTTCGCTACATATTTTTGTGAATTTCAATGTAAGTGATATATTTTATTAAAGCTACCATTTTAAACTTACTTCACTATGGAGCCCCTATTGTGCTTTTTTTATGAGCTGCTGTGGATCACCTATTAATACTTGGGAATGGATTGTATGGAGGCTATTATCCCCACCATAAGCCTACTATCATCAATGAGGAGGATTCCATCTATGCTCCTGTTGGATTAATTTTAAAGTGTTATCCATCCTCAGTGAGGTGAGCGGCCATTGCACTCACTAGGTGTTGTTTCACTTGGTGGATTGTTTGGGATCTTCCTTGCACACGGAGGAACAAAATTTGTTTGCAATTTTAATGTATCTTATTGGACTATATTGATCTATATTTGCACTTATTTCTTGGTTTCTCATTGGAATCTCTGGACTACTGTGGTTTACACTTAGTGCATCCATTTATGTTTATGAAGATTGCACATTTAGTGCATTTCTTTTAGCACTTCTCCCTGTATTGGTGTCACTGGTCCCCCAAAAAAAGTCACTTAGTGTAAGATTTGGCCGCTGCATTGTCGGAGTCCCGCTAAAAATCACTGATTACAGCCATTACTAGTAAAAAAAAATAGAAAATCCATAAATCTATTCTATGGTTTGTAGACGTGATAACTATTGCGCAAACCAATCAATATACCCTTATTGGGATTTTTTTTTTAGCAGAATACATGTTGGCCTAAATTGATGAATAAATTCGATTTATTTTTTTTTTTTTTATTGGATGTGTTTTATAGCATAAAGTAAAAAAAAATTATTTTTTTCTCAAAACTGACAGTCTTTTTTTTGTTTATAGTGCAAAAAACAAAAACGGCAGACATGATCATTTACCACCAAAAGGAAGCTCTATTTGTGGGAAAAAAAGGACATCAATTTTATTTGGGTACAGCGTCACACGTCTGTGCAATTGTCAGTTACACTAACGCAGTGCCTATCGTAAAAAATGGCCTGGTCATTAAGGGGGGTAAACCTTCTGGGGCTAAAATGGTTAAAGTACAAGGTGTATTTTTTTTTTTTTTTTAAATAGCTATTGATTATTATACCCAGTGCTTTGCCAAACAAAATGGGATTCAGTTAGGAATTTCATCTAGTTAAAAAAAAAAAAAAATATATATATAATTGATTAACTTCCATTAGTATTGAGATTAGAACCACAAAGGAGAGTCTGGCAATATTCAGTTCCAGTAAACCGATCTGGTTTTAATTTTGGGAATTCTTTTTCTCTGTTAGACAATGTTGCCTATAGTTGCCCTGGGGAAGTCCCAATTACCTTTGTCTTTAAACTCATTAAAGACAGGCAACAATGTCATGTACAGGTACGACTGTTTGTTGTGGTGTTTTTAGCCACACTGGATCATGTCAGGATTGGTGACCATTGTGGATCAGTGTGAACAAAAGTGGCCTTGATGACCTAAAGTTGTATGTCAGAGTGTAGGGGTGCCTGAATAGTTTGTAAATGGGGTACTAAAGAGTTTTAGTTTTTATTTACTCAGATGTTCATCAAACATGCCAATGCAGTTCGGGGGTCTTATAATGCCCCCCTCTTCAGGACTTGGGACTTTGGCCACATGCTGAACACTTATGGATGAGATAGGCGGACTTCAAAGGCTCACTGAAAGCCTAATAGGGAATCAACTGTCTATGAAGAGCTGGTAGTGGTCTCACAGTTGACGTACTCAGGGCTTTTTTTCTCAGAGAATAGGTTCAGGAACTCTTCTCTTTTAAGTCACCCTTCGCCTCTGCCCCTTACCCACCTCCAAGAACCGTTCCTTGGTTCCACCCCTTACCCACCTCCCAATACCGCCTCTTTTAGAGAATACAAACCCAAGTATTATTTTGTGGTGCTAAGTATTTGGTATAGAATTTGTTAATGATAACAAGAAAGACAGTAAAATAGATCTAGCAACAATGGACACTCCAACAACAAAATATCCACCCCAGCAACAATAGACTCCCAACAGCCAACATTAATAGACCCTCCAGTAGCCAGCAACAAAGACCCTTCCCTCAACAGTACATCCCTCCCAGCATCAATTGACCCCCTGCAACATAAGATTCACCCCCAGCAACAATAGATCCCTTCCAGCAACAAAAGTTTCCTCAGTAGCCAGCATCAATAGACCCCTTCCTCTAAAGTACCTCCCTCCCAGCAACAACTGACCCCCAGCAACATACATTACATACATACATT
The DNA here is from genome assembly GCF_965119305.1 of Pelophylax lessonae. Taxonomy (NCBI): domain Eukaryota; kingdom Metazoa; phylum Chordata; class Amphibia; order Anura; family Ranidae; genus Pelophylax; species Pelophylax lessonae. Next base: position 205,520,999 of record NC_138778.1, read on the forward strand.
CAGTTCTGGAGGTGCCGGAACTGCGTTCCCCCACGTTCCTGCTGAAAAAAAGCCCTGGACGTACTGTACAAGAAAGGCCATTATAAGACCCCCTGAAACATCTGGACTTGTTTTATGAGTGTTGCAGTAAATCACAGTATCCAGTCTCCAGGGTATTACATATGTTGCTCCTATACTTCAATTTACAGGGGTAGGAACCAAATTGTAAATAGTATTAATCTAAGTCTTTCTTTTTGCTAGTTTTAGATTTCCAGGTCCTCTATTTTTTTAAATTCACCCAAACTAGTACTTACGGCTCATTGCTGAAATTTGCGCTGTTTTGACGACGAGCCAAGCTTGGACTAGGCATGGTGAAAACTGTTGGGGAGTCAGTCATGGTGGCATCATTGGAGAACGCCAACGGCATCACATAATTGGCTGGCACAAGTCCCATTTCCAAAGTTCCCGTCAACTTCCTGACCATAATATAATCCCCTTCATCTCCCACTTTACAGAGCTCTTCTCCAACTTTTACCGTCAGCTCATCAGTGGTCCTGGCTTCAAAGTCATAGAGGGTGGTCACCATGTCCATCTTGGGACAGGTGCTCGTCACATTATGATTGGCTTCTGATTGGTGCCTGATTGGCTCTGGGGGAGGCCAAATCTTATCCCACATGCACACCATGCAGCTCAAGTGCTTCCTAAAGAAGTCCTCCATCTGGTCTTCAGATCTGTACCAACCTCACAAGTCCAGATGTTGGGTAATTACCATTCCGAAGGTCTGATCCACATGGTGTCTGTTCCCTGCACTGACTCCCGTCTGTACAATTGTCTCTTTTTTTTTTTTTCTCAAAGCTTACTTCCTGATCACCTGAACTTTCATAAACCGTGAGACTGAATAACCAGGAAGAGCGGGAGATGCAGGAATGTGAACAAACCTGACTGCAGAGTCGGGGGGGGGGGGGGGGGGGGTCAGGGAGAATCAAATACTGGATAAAGCTGAATAATGATTCCGCATTCTTCAACAAGAAGTTATTTCTGTCCTCTGCGTTATTCTGTTTTATAAAGTTATTATTTTATGGTGCTCAGGTAAAAAGAAAAAAGGTAATGGAGAAATACTGAGAAAAAAAAAAGAATGATAATAGAATGTAAGGCAGAGTTAGTCGTGTGCATAAACAGAGATAATCTATTCTGTAGCTATGGAGAAGCAATACAGAGCAGGAGCTCCAAGCATAATCGTCAAACACAAAAACCGTGGCACAGGGACACGCCGTCCTATAATAACAGCCCATTCAGACTGGCGCGACGCGACTTTGTGGGGCGACCTGTGAAGTCGCGGTGCACAGTCGGCGCGACTTGCACGGACTTCATATCATTGAAGTCAATGCAAGTCGCCTCCAGGTCGCCCCAAAGTAGTACAGGACCCTTTTTCTAAGTCGGAGCGACTTGTGTCGCTCCTATTAGAACGTGTCCTGTACTACTCAATGGCGAGCGACCGACCGCAACTTGTCAGACGACCAAGTCGCCTGACAAGTTGCACTAGTCTGAATGGACTCTAAACATTATGCAACTTTATTGATAAAAGTGGGCGTAAATGAAATCCTAAAAGCAAACAGTCTCTCCAGCCCTGACCAGGGCAGGATGGTAACGTCTGACGATGTTTGCATTTCGTCTTTTCATGCATCGCTCCCTGGAGTCTTTTTTTATGAATATCCCTGTGTGGAGGTTCTTGTCTGTGTAACCACTTTACCACCGGAGGATTTTCCGGCTTTACGTCCAGGCCACTTTTTGCGATTCGGCACTGTGAGACTTTAACTGACAATTGCGCGGTCATGCAACGCCGTACCCAAACGAAATTTACGTCCTTTTTTTCCCACAAACAGAGCTTCCTTTTGGTGGTATTTGATCACCTCTGCGCTTTTCATTTTTTGCGATATTAATAAAAAAAAGCGACAATTTTGAAAAAATAACAATACTTTGACAGTTAAAAAATATCCAATATATTCAATTTTTGTCATATATTTAGGCCAAAATGTATTTAGCTACATGTCTTTGACAAAAAAATTCTCAATGAGCGTATTTTTAACCGCCTTAAGACAGGAAGATTTTACCCCATTCCTGACCAGGCCATATTTTGTGATTCGGCACTGCGTTACTTTAACGGACAATTGCGCGGTCGTGCGACACTATACCCAAATTAAATGTATGTCCTTGTTTTTCCCATAAATAGAGCTTTCTTTTGGTGGTATTTGATCACCTGTGCGATTTTTACTTTTTGCGCTATAAATCAAAAAAGATCGACAATTTTGAAAAAATAACAATATTTTTCACATTTTTTTTATATTAATTCCCCAAAAAAAAATGTAAAAATCAAAATTTTTTAACATTTTAGGCCAATTTGTTTTCTGCTACATATGTTTGGTAAAAAAAAAAAAAATCACAATAAGCGTATTTTGATTGGTTTGCGCAAAAGTTATCACAGCTACTAACTACGGGAAATTTATGTCATTTTTATTGTGTTTTTTTTATTATTTTTTTTAACTAGTAATGGCAGCGATCTGCGATTTTTTTTTTTTTTTTTTTTTTTTTTTGCGGGACTGCGACATTGTAGCGGACAGATCGGACCCCTAACTGACATTTTTGACACTTTTGGGGGTACCAGTGAGATTACTACAGTAATCAGTGCTATAAATATGCACTGTTACTGTAAAATGACACTGGCAGGGAAGGGGTTAACTTTTATTGGTGATCAAGGGGTTAATGTATGCCTGGTGCTTACTGACGTGTGTGGGGGGAGGGGACTGTGTGACACAGGGACAGATCGAGGGTTCAGCTATGCTGAACCCTGCAATCTGACCCTGCCTGTCACTTAGGAGATCCGCCCGCTTTGTTTACACAAGCGGGCGGTTCTCCACACTCGATCCCCGACGATCGGGGAAGAGCGGCGGTGATCACCGCCACTCCTCCCCTGGCCCGACTCCCGCTGTGATTGAATACAGTGGGAGCGAGCCTCCGGCGGCGCGCGCGCGCCGCCCACAAGGGGAGGAGTCCAGCGACGTAGGTCTACGTCGCTGGACGGTAACGAACAACTTTGCCGCAGTAGGCTCAACGTGAGCGGTCAGCAAGTGGTTAACTCATGACATATCTAGTAGTAGTCACAGTCAACTGGACATTTTTTAGCTTATCCAAGCCACTTTCGTTCTGACAGGTGTCAGGAAAATATCCCATCATTTATTTACACACCAACACCTTCATCCAATCTTTTTACCCCAGAGAAACCCAGAGGAAAAAATTCTGAGGATTTCACAGAACCCCTACATAAAATGCGTACATCTACAGCTCAAGATACACCAGAGCAGTGGTCTCCAAACTATGGCTCTGGGGCCAGATGTGGCCTTTGCTTGTCTGTATCCGGCCCTTGGGGCATTATTTCTGCCACTGACCCCAACAATTGGGCATAATCCCTTCCACTGACAACATAAAAAAGATACCACCAAAAGAAAGCTCTATTTTAGGGGGGGGGGGGGGGAATCATTTTTTTTGTGTACAGTGCTGCGTGACCGCAATTAACATACAATGGCCTGGGGGGAACGGGGTAAATCTTCCAGGGCTAAAGTGGTTAAAACTTTTGAAAAAAAAAAAAAGAATACATTTTTGCAGGTGAGGTGCATTTATTATTTTTTCTAAGGAGTTTGCAGATCATTGCTCCCACAATCAGCAGATTGCAGGTACAAAGTCCAGCTCCTGCAGACTCTCAGGATGGCTGTCTGCCTGTACAGGCAGGCAGTTACTTGAGAGTGGGAAGTTGTCACTCTATAACAGAAAGTGCCATGGCAAGATCACTACCCCTGCGCTGTGTTCTCGGGTCTGTCAGTGGCGGCTGGTGCTCAAAATTTTTGGGGGGGCGCAAAAACAAAAATGTAATAGGTATTGCTTCGCGGCAAAAAACGAGGTAAAAAAATTGCATGACTTTGAGGTCATGGTACAGGCATGGCACATGTGATGGTATAGGCATGGCACAGATGGTACAGGCATGGCACAGGTGATGGAAAAGGCATGGCACAGATGGTATAGGCATGGAACAGGTGGTAGAATAGGCATGGCACAGGTGATGGTATAGGCATGGCACAGGTGATGGTATAGGCATGGCACAGGTGATGGTATAGGCATGGCGCAGGTGATGGAATAGGCATTGCACAGATGGTATAGGCATGGCACAGGTGATGGAATAGGCATGGCACAGATGGTACAGGCATGGCACAGGTGATGGTACAGGCATGGCACAGGTGATGAAATAGGCATTGCACAGGTGATGGTACAGGCATTGCACAGGTGATGGTACAGGCATGGCACAGGTGATGGAATAGGCATGGCACAGATGGTATAGGCATGGCACAGGTGATGGAATAGGCATGGCACAGATGGTACAGGCATGGCACAGGTGATGGTACAGGCATGGCACAGGTGATGGTACAGGCAGGGCACAGATGGTACAGGCATGGCACAGGTGATGGAATAGGCATGGCACAGATGGTATAGGCATGGCACAGGTGATGGAATAGGCATGGCACAGATGGTACAGGCATGGCACAGGTGGTGGAATAGGCATGGCACAGATGGTACAGGCATGGCGCAGGTGGTGGAATAGGCATGGCACAGGCATGGCGCAGGTGGTGGAATAGGCATGGCACAGATGGTATAGGCATGGCACAGGTGATGGAATAGGCATGGCACAGATGGTACAGGCATGGCACAGGTGGTGGAATAGGCATGGCACAGATGGTACAGGCATGGCGCAGGTGATGGAATAGGCATGGAACAGATGGTACAGGCATGGCACAGGTGATGGAATAGGCATGGCACAGGTGATGGTAAGGTCATGGCACAGGTGGTGGAATAGGCATGGCACAGATGGTACAGGCATGGCGCAGGTGATGGAATAGGCATGGAACAGATGGTACAGGCATGGCACAGGTGATGGAATAGGCATGGCACAGGTGATGGTAAGGTCATGGCACAGGTGGTGGAATTGGCATGGCACAGATGGTACAGGCATGGCGCAGGTGATGGAATAGGCATGGCACAGGTGATGGAATAGGCATGGCACAGGTGATGGTAAGGTCATGGCACAGGTGGTGGAATAGGCATGGCACAGGTGATGGAATAGGCATGGCACAGGTGATGGTAAGGTCATGGCACAGGTGGTGGAATAGGCATGGCACAGATGGTACAGGCATGGCGCAGGTGATGGAATAGGCATGGCACAGGTGATGGTAAGGTCATGGCACAGGTGGTGGAATAGGCATGGCGCAGGTGGTGGAATAGGCATGGCACAGATGGTACAGGCATGGCACAGGTGATGGTAAGGTCTGGCACAGGTGATGGTAAGGTCATGGCACAGGTGGTGGAATAGGCATGGCACAGATGGTACAGGCATGGCGCAGGTGGTGGAATAGGCATGGCACAGGCATGGCGCAGGTGGTGGAATAGGCATGGCACAGGCATGGCGCTGGTGGTGGAATGGGCATGGCACAGGCATGGCGCAGGTGGTGGAATAGGCATGGCACAGATGGTACAGGCATGGCACAGGTGGTGAAATAGGCATGGCACAGATGGTACAGGCATGGCACAGGTGATGGTAAGGTCATGGCACAGGTGGTGGTAAGGTCATGGCACAGGTGGTGGAATAGGCATGGCACAGATGGTACAGGCATGGCGCAGGTGGTGGAATAGGCATGGCACAGGCATGGCGCAGGTGGTGGAATAGGCATGGCACAGGCATGGCGCAGGTGGTGGAATAGGCATGGCACAGGCATGGCGCAGGTGGTGGAATAGGCATGGCACAGATGGTACAGGCATGGCACAGGTGATGGTAAGGTCATGGCACAGGTGATGGTAAGGTCATGGCACAGGTGGTGGAATAGGCATGGCACAGGTGATGGAATAGGCATGGCACAGGTGATGGTAAGGTCATGGCACAGGTGGTGGAATAGGCATGGCACAGATGGTACAGGCATGGCGCAGGTGATGGAATAGGCATGGCACAGGTGATGGTAAGGTCATGGCACAGGTGGTGGAATAGGCATGGCGCAGGTGGTGGAATAGGCATGGCACAGATGGTACAGGCATGGCACAGGTGATGGTAAGGTCTGGCACAGGTGATGGTAAGGTCATGGCACAGGTGGTGGAATAGGCATGGCACAGATGGTACAGGCATGGCGCAGGTGGTGGAATAGGCATGGCACAGGCATGGCGCAGGTGGTGGAATAGGCATGGCACAGGCATGGCGCTGGTGGTGGAATGGGCATGGCACAGGCATGGCGCAGGTGGTGGAATAGGCATGGCACAGATGGTACAGGCATGGCACAGGTGGTGAAATAGGCATGGCACAGATGGTACAGGCATGGCACAGGTGATGGTAAGGTCATGGCACAGGTGGTGGTAAGGTCATGGCACAGGTGGTGGAATAGGCATGGCACAGATGGTACAGGCATGGCGCAGGTGGTGGAATAGGCATGGCACAGGCATGGCGCAGGTGGTGGAATAGGCATGGCACAGGCATGGCGCAGGTGGTGGAATAGGCATGGCACAGGCATGGCGCAGGTGGTGGAATAGGCATGGCACAGATGGTACAGGCATGGCACAGGTGATGGTAAGGTCATGGCACAGGTGATGGTAAGGTCATGGCACAGGTGGTGGAATAGGCATGGCACAGATGGTACAGGCATGGCGCAGGTGGTGGAATAGGCATGGCGCAGGTGGTGGAATAGGCATGGCACAGGCATGGCGCTGGTGGTGGAATGGGCATGGCACAGGCATGGCGCAGGTGGTGGAATAGGCATGGCACAGATGGTACAGGCATGGCACAGGTGGTGAAATAGGCATGGCACAGATGGTACAGGCATGGCACAGGTGATGGTAAGGTCATGGCACAGGTGGTGGTAAGGTCATGGCACAGGTGGTGGAATAGGCATGGCACAGATGGTACAGGCATGGCGCAGGTGGTGGAATAGGCATGGCACAGGCATGGCGCAGGTGGTGGAATAGGCATGGCACAGGCATGGCGCAGGTGGTGGAATAGGCATGGCACAGGCATGGCGCAGGTGGTGGAATAGGCATGGCACAGATGGTACAGGCATGGCACAGGTGATGGTAAGGTCATGGCACAGGTGATGGTAAGGTCATGGCACAGGTGGTGGAATAGGCATGGCACAGATGGTACAGGCATGGCGCAGGTGGTGGAATAGGCATGGCACAGGCATGGCGCAGGTGGTGGAATAGGCATGGCACAGGCATGGCGCTGGTGGTGGAATAGGCATGGCACAGGCATGGCGCAGGTGGTGGAATAGGCATGGCACAGGCATGGCGCAGGTGGTGGAATAGGCATGGCACAGATGGTACAGGCATGGCACAGGTGGTGGAATAGGCATGGCACAGATGGTACAGGCATGGCACAGGTGATGGTAAGGTCAAGGCACAGGTGGTGGTAAGGTCATGGCACAGGTGGTGATAAGGTCATGGCACAGGTGGTGGAATAGGCATGGCAGAGATGGCACAGGCATGGCGCAGGTGGTGGAATAGGCATGGCACAGGCATGGCGCAGGTGGTGGAATAGGCATGGCACAGGCATGGCGCAGGTGGTGAAATAGGCATGGCACAGGCATGGCGCAGGTGGTGGAATAGGCATGGCACAGGCATGGCGCAGGTGGTGGAATAGGCATGGCACAGATGGTACAGGCATGGCACAGGTGGTGGAATAGGCATGGCACAGATGGTACAGGCATGGCACAGGTGATGGTAAGGTCATGGCACAGGTGGTGGTAAGGTCATGGCACAGGTGGTGGAATAGGCATGGCACAGATGGCACAGGCATGGCGCAGGTGGTGGAATAGGCATGGCACAGGCATGGCGCAGGTGGTGGAATAGGCATGGCACAGGCATGGCGCAGGTGGTGGAATAGGCACTTACCTGGCGACGGCTCGGCTCCCGGCGGCGGCTTCTCCCCTCCTCGCGACTCTGATGTCCGTCCTCTTCTGCTCGGCTCCTGGCGGCGGCTTCTCCCCTCCTCGCGACTCCTCTTCTTCGCGGGCTGCGGCGGGAAAGTGACCGGGCGGTGACGGTGAGTGACTGATGCACGCACCGGCACCGCCCCCAACGAGGTCACCATGGATGTCCTGAATCATGATTGGTCCAGGCTGGAGTCTGGACCAATCATGATCCTTGACATCACAAAAGGGGGTGGTGTAGCGCATTTTTCTGCGCTACAGTTACGCCCCAGAAGGCCGCCAATTGGCGCCTCTGCTGGTGGAAAACCCCACCCCCCATCGGCACCAATGCGGCGGACGCCGAAAGAGGGGTGGTGGAGCGCAGAGCTCTGCGCTACAGTTACGCCCCAGAAGGCCGTCTATCGGCGCCTCTGCGGGTGGAAAACCCCACCCCCATAGGCACCAATGAGACGGGCGCCCCTTGTGGGCAAAATTTTTTTTTTTTTTTTTTTTTTTTTTAAATCTTTTTTTTTTCTTTTTCTTTTTTTGGGGGGGGGGGGCGGCGCCCCTGCGCCCCCTATGGGCCGGCCGCCACTGGGGTCTGTACACCTGCTGTGCCTATTATGAGAAGTTCCCACCATCCCTGTGCTGGGTTCCCAGGTCTGTTTACCTGCTGTGCCCACCATGAGGGGCTCCCACCACATTTGTGCTGAGTTCTTGGGTTTCTACACCTGCTGTGCCCATTACGAGGGGTTCCCAACATCCCTGTGCTGGGTTTCTGTGTCTGTACACCTGCTGTGCCCATTATGAGGGGTTCCCACCATCCCTGTGCTGAGTTCCCGGGTCTGTACACCTGCTGTGCCCATCATGAGGGGTTCCCACCATCACTGTGCTGAGTTCCTGGGTCTGTACACCTGTTGTACCCATTTGGAGGGGTTCCCACCATCCCTGTGCCGAGTTCTGGGGTCCGTACTCCTGCTGTGCCCATTAGGAGGGGTTCCCACCCTCCCTGTGCTGAGCTCCTGGGTCTGCACACCCACTGTGCCCATCATGAGGGGTTCCCACCATCACTGTGCTGAGTTCCCGGGTCTGTACACCTGCTGTGCCCATTCGGAGGGGTTCCCACCATCCGTGTTGAGTTCTTGGGTCTGTACACCTGCTGTGCCCATTCTGAGGGGTTCCCACCATCCCTGTGCTGAGCTCCCGGGTCTGTACACCTGCTGTGCCCATTCTGAGGGGTTCCCACCATCCCTGTGCTGAGCTCCCGGGTCTGTACACCTGCTGTGCCCATTATGTGGGGTTAATTTTGTTTATTGGAAATTCTTACAATCAATCAACTTATATACAATAAAACCATAATAAATAACATATTTACAAAATAATTGAATATAACTATACAAAACAAGAACATAACAAATAAACCAAATTGCACACAGCATAAACCCTACGAGAGAGCCAGACTAAGGAACTTCACCATGCATGGAGCCTTTAATCAAAAATTATATTTTAGGACTGATTTTAAGCTGACAACATTATTGGTTGCCACTTTTAACCGAGGATAATTGAGGCAGCCATTTCTTAGGCTGACTACTCTCTCTCCCTGGAGAACCAGTGCGCTTCAATGCACCCTGCGACTCATCATCCATAGAAGATGCTGTACTCAACAAATCCCATTCATCATCATCATCTGACAGGACCCCAAACTTATTTGTCAAAGGCAAAACCTCAGGACTTTGGGTAGCTGAACACTTTTTTTTCCTTCTTTTGCCCTTCTTTATTTTCTCCTCCAACCATTCCACATCATCCTTAGACAAATTGGAAATAACAGTTTCCCCACTCTCACCCTCCCCTTCACCCCCACTCTCCCTTACCTTATCTACCACCAAGCCAGCCTCTTCACCATTCTCCCCACTCCTCTGCACCCCATGGTCCCTAATAGAAGCCCTGCAATGTCTAGGGGAGGGGACTGGCACTGTACTTGATGCCCCTGCCTCAGCACCTCTTGCCGCCTCTGCAATTTAGGAAGACATAGACACAGAAGGATTGGACACATTCTTAGTAACCGATACCTTACATACAGACTGGGAAGACACTGACACACAGGGAATCGGCACAGACTGGGGCACCACAGACTGAGAAGACACTGACACACTAGGCATTGGCACAGACTGGGGCACCACAGACTGGGAAGAGACAGGCACACTGGGTATTGGTACAGACTCAGAGGGAATCGCAGGCACCCTAGCTGCTGAGCTCTGAGCATCCTCCATGTCCAGACGGAAAAACTCTCTCATGAGCTCAGGCTGGCTGTGCATTGCCTCAGGACACTGGCTATAAGGATGCCCAACCGCATTGCACAAGTTACACCTTATAATATTGCAATCTTTTGCCAAATGCCCTAAATCCTGACACAGAGAGCATTTCATTACTGGACAGGAGGATGCAAAGTGCCCTTTATCCCCACACTTATTGCACAGCTTTGGCTGGCCTGGATAGAAGATGGTCAGTCTGTCCCTCCCCAGGAAAGCGGAGGATGGCAGATGCTGGATGACATTATCAATGACTCTTAGTTTTAGCTGCACAGACCATCCCCCCGTCCATATTCCTCGATCATCCATATTTTGTGTAAGGGGCTCAGGATGTCTCCATATCTCCTTAGCCATACAGATAAATCCCCTTCTGGTATGGACTCATTGCGCACAAGAATTGTCACTATTTTAATGAGTGGCTGACGTGACACAACTTTGGGGATGAGCCCTTTCCAGTCCGGCAGGCTCCTACACACATGCTCATATTTCTCCCAAAATATGTCCAAAGACTCCGGACGGACAAAGGACAAATCATACTCATATGCAGAATCTTATCAACCACAGCTCTCCTATATGGCGGAATACCTTCGCCTTCCCATCTGAGCTGAACCACATTCCTTCTTTTAAATAATGAGGAAGATAAAACATTTCCATGCTCCTTCCCTGCTTGCACCCCCCTCCCAAACCCTTCAGCAGCACCAGCATAGGTTTTCCTCCCAGACATACCACCAGTAATTACAGCATTGTCTTTAGACACAACCACACCTGATGACAAGCAGTCTTTGGAGCAGCAGAGACAATACCCACCCCCTCCCCCTTCTCTGAGCACTCAGCTGCTTTCCTGGGTTCAATCACAGTCTTGTCCACTGCAGACTCCAAAAAAGTTATAGTACTACTGCTCCCAGCATCTCCTCTACCATGCTCAGGAACAGCCACTGTATTTGTTCCAGGCAAAGCCTCTGCAATGTCCGTGGTGCTCCTCTCTGCAGACTCTTCAACCAGAAGCTCACAGTTTTTTGCAGTTTTCTCACCACTTGCATTTAAAAGTGGAATTTTTCCAGCAGGTGCATCAGGTTGCACTGCATGCTGCACTTTGTCTATGGGTGTGGGCTGACAGCCCATAGCACTACAACCCTCAGCAAGCACATTGTCATTAATAAAGTTCACATCACCACCTTGCACACACACTGTACCTGCTTTCTGTGTTACCTCTGCTGTGTCATGGCTGACGGTGGGATCAAACTCCCTCCTGGTTGTTGCAGGCTTAATGGTAAATTTTCCTTTCTCCACAGGTCTCTCTTTCATAGGGCGAGGAACGGTATCCATCTCCTCATCTGGGGAATCTGCAGAAAAATGGAACTTTCTTCCATCCAGAGGGGATTCCAGCTCAGCGACGAACTCCAACATGCCAGTACCCCCCTCAACCTCCTGCTCAGATGTTCCACATTGCTGCTGCAGAGGGAGGGAGACAGAGGCCTCCACCATTGGGGGCTCAGCAGATGTCTGAGGTGTTGAAGAGCTGGGCTCATCCTCCGGGCCCACTTTCTCACTCTCTGCTGACTCTGTCGGTACCTGAATCTCCTCACTGACTGGATCACTCTCCATGCTAGAAACGGCTCCTCTCCTCATACGGCTGAAACGTTCCTCATTCCTGTATTTCTCCTTAAATGCTTCACTACTTTCCTTCAGAAAGCTCACCAACTCTTTCTGCTTCCTCAAAGTTTGCTCCAAGTCCTTTAATTCAGGCCTCAGAGCCGGTCTTTTCTTGCTGTAGAGTTTGGCACAATACAACTTTTTCTTTTTAAATTCTACTTTCAAAGTTGCCAATTTCTCCTCCTCTTTCTCAATCCGCCTCAGCTTTTCAACAGTCCTCCGTCTAAAGGTAGACAGGGATTCACCCCTCCTTTGGCCGAGCTCCATGTCTTCCATAGACTGAGGCCTAGTCTCAGGCCTAACCAGGGGGCCCCCTCCAGGGGCAGAGAAGCAACTCTAGCCCCTGGCTTCTGGAAGCACACGAGCTAAGGAACCAGCAACCTCACACCTCGCTGTCAGGGAGTGGAATGGCAGTTTCCCACCATCCCTGTGCTGAGTTCCCAGGTCTGTACACCTGCTGTGCCCGTTATGAGGGGTTCCCACCATCCCTGTGCTGGGTTCCCGGGTCTGTTTACCTGCTGTGCCCATCATGAGGGGTTCCCACCACCTTTGTACTGAGTTCTCGGGTTTCTACACCTGCTGTGCCCATTACGAGGGGTTCCCAACATCCCTGTGCTGGGTTTTTGTGTCTGTACACCTGCTGTGCCTATTATAAAAGGTTTCTGCCATCCCTGTACTGAGGTCCCAGGTCTGTACATCTGCTGTGCCCATTATGAGGGGTTACCATCATCCCTGCTTATATCTACTTTATATTATGGAAAATGTATCAGGAGGAGTTGGGACACAAAGGCGAGCGGAGACCCCAAACCTCGCAGGTGGACAGGAGCAGAGTGTGGAATGACGGCAGGGAGATCTCATCATTGGAGCATCCAAGACATAGAAGCCAGGGGCCGACTCGGCTCACCATTCTCCACCTATAACTAAAATATCACATCCAGGTGGACTGTTTCTTGAATTTAAATCCTCAGTACTTTGACATCGACCTTCTGGTGCTCTGGACTGAGAATTATTTATTGGGGACATCATGAACAATGTAACCTCTATGTGGGATTTGCAGAAACTTTTACTTTGTTTCATTTGTGAACATCCAAGCCTTGTGTTGTAGGTGCCAGGTTCTCATGAGACTCACCTGTCTGAAACTATGTGACATTTTAAAGTATGAAAGTTCGATATATCACCTGTCTGAAACTATGTGACATTTTAAAGTAAGAAAGTTAGATATACAGTATCACCTGTCTTGTCCCCTTTATAAACACTGGTGTCCTTGCCTTCCACCGACGGCCTTGGGTGGCCACATACAGTCATAACAGAATCTCCACCTGAGACAATGAGCTGTAAATGAAACAATGTTGCACAAGACTTTCCTCTGTGCCTGCGGCTGTATTGTCATCAAGCAGCTTTACTAATTGCGGTCTTCACTTTGTGTCGCCTACAGATACTGCAGAGTAGAATGCTTCCTCCTGGATCACACCCACTGCACTGTGACATGCTGGGGATAAGTGGCCACACACGGGAGCAACAATTCATCCTTCTCTAGATTTTTTTCGTGGTACAATAATGTATTTGATTTTATTATATGTGTCTAATGCGATAAAGACATTGCGTTAGTGTTTCGTTATCAGAGTTGCCCTTTACCTGATATTAGACTTCTCCTTTATAAGAGGAAATAATTGTATTACACATAGAATTCCAATGATAAAGTTAGTATTTAATTTTTAGTGTTTCTCGTTTTTACAAGCTTACTTTTTGTTGTTGTTGTTAGTGTATAAATTATAGAGATTTTTATGTTAGCCACTAGAGGGAGCTCTCAAAACGAATGCTGTCAACAGCTGCTGAGGTATCAGCCACATAAGGAGAGCATTGTTTTTACTAAGGATCCCTCACCTTTGGGTAACCTGAAATGTAAGAATATTGTGGAGGGTTTTTAGATCATGGGTGAAGTTTAGATGGTAGTTTCAGGTTATGGTTGGCTTGTGTTGCAAAGTACAGGAAGCCAGGTAATTACCATTTTCAGAAGGAAAGTGTTGATTGTCTGTGTTTCCTGCTGTTGTGGCTCCTCTTGCTGGGCACTACATCATTACAGGACTCAGTGATAGCTTTAGAGCCAGCAGGAGGAACTGGTGAGCGCAGTTGGGGTACGTAAGACATGCCCGACGCTAGGAGGAACAAACTAAGTAGAGGGCATACATGACTGGGTGGAAGGAGAACCAAGCTGCAGGGCTTAACTAGAAAAAAGTAGGTGGTCAGTGCCTGACCCTTGCCTTATTTGGTCAGATGGACGGGGTGATGGGGTGGAGCTGTAGAAGTGGTTTGAGTCACTCTCTGAGGAGAAATCGTGGAAGAACGTCCCTCCCTACCCGCCCTTTTTACTAAGGAACTCCGATTGTGGCTATATCTCAGCTGCTGAGATATCAGCTACATAAGGAGAGCATTGTTTTTACCAAGGATCCCTCACCTTTCATCGCTCAAGGGGAACCAATCATACCTGTTCAGCTTCTGAAACTAAGGTAATACCAGGACCGTTTTAATGCAAGTATTTTCATTCTTTATTCTCATATTTCTAAATTGCTGTATTGTGTCTCTATTTCTTTGTAACCCATTTTTCTGTAAATATTTTTATTCGCACCAATTTTAACCTTTCTTATAATTAAACCTTATTTTGAAAAGTGTTAACTTTTGTCTCTAAGCTCTTAAACGCAAACTGACCCAAAAGAACCTGCCTCCTGAAAGCGCGCTACTGTTTAGACTAACCTATCTGAAACATTCTTGTCTGAGGTGACAGTGTGTGTTACAGACGGTTATTCTAAAGTCATAATTGATATTTGTAAAATCACGAGCGTCCTCTAGGCTCATTATAACGTAGAGGTGGTTGCAGAGAAAGGGTTAATCGTTTAATTAACCCGGTGACAATCGCTCTCAATCTGCTGGCATTCAGATTGTGGTCCCGCAAGTTGGACAATCTGTGTGCCGGGTGCAGATGAGAGTGGCATTGTTACGCAAGTGACGGCAGGGTGTGAGATTGCTTGGTCTTTGGTCACGAGGTGGATGAGAGGGCCAGGGGTCTTATACCCGCCACCATCACAGGGACCCATCCGAGGTATGGCATCCTCTAATTGGTACAGGTGGGTGTCTGAGTTCGGCTGTGTTAGTCCCTGAGGTGGTGCTTAGCGGCTGGGGGCATAACTAGGCCAAATGGTGACACAGACACAAAGTTGGTGGCAGTGCCTGGACAAGGTGATCTAGAGCCCAGGGCGAACATGCCAAATTGCGCCCCCCCCCCAGATGTATGAGCATTATGTGTCAGCAAAAATGCCCCCCCCCCCCCCAAAAAAAAAATGAAGCTTTAATCTATGCTTACCCCCTAAGCATTAATTCCCCCGTCTCCTAATACAAATCTGCCACTGCTGAAATCCCCTTCCCAGCATTAATCTATGCCCCCCCCCCAAACCCCCAGCTCTAATCCTCTGATTCCCCATATGCCCCACTGAAAAAAATTCCCCCCCTCCTAGTACAAATCATGTATCCCTCAAATTTCCCCTCTAAGCACAAATCCTGCCCCCCCCCCGCTCCAATTCTCTCCCTCCCAGCATAAGTTCTCCCCAGTCCCCCATCATAGCACACCCCCCCCCCCCCCCCAATTTGCCCTCCTAGCACAAAAAGCCCCAATCATTCCTGCTACCATAAATCCCCTCCTAGCACAAATCCCCTCTCCCCTACCATATTACTTTTTCTAGCACAAACTCCCCAAAATTCCCCCTCCTAGCACAAATCTTCCCCCATGCCCCCTCCAAAACATAAATCCCCTCAAATTACCACTCCTAGCACATCTCCCTAAATTCCCCCTCCTAGAATTATTTCTATTCCCTGCCGATCCCCAAATTCCCCCTCTCCCCAACTTCCTTGTGCTGCCCCCTCCACCTCACATGATGCCAAAGTGCCCAAGGCAGCCGTCCCTCCTGCCCACCCCTTGTCCCAGCCCTGGTTGGTGGTAATATGGTACTGTCAAGGACCTGCAACCCAGTTTCAACTGCATTATGTTTGTTTTTGTTAAAAGATTTGATGTTCAACAAAAGGCCATGCGGGCCATTTTAAGCGCCGGTTCACACTACCGTGACGCTACTTCCCGGGGCAACCTCCGAGATCGCGGTGCGAGCAGCGCGCCGTGACCTCGGAGCGGCCGCCACGGACTTCATAACATTGAAGTCTATGGCGGTCGCCTCCTGGTCGCCCCAAAGAAGCTCCGGACCCTTTTTCTAGGTCGGAGCGACTTGTGTCGCTCCTATTAGAACGGGTCCGCAGCTTCCCTATGGGAGGCGACCTGTGAGGCGACCAGGTCGCCTCACAGGTCGCCCTAGTGTGAACCGAGGCTTACTCCACTTATGAGTAGTGTGATCATTAATAAGGGCGGAGGTTACATGAAGAGAGTTGGTAGCAGTTGGTGTAGAAAATGTTTAGTGTAACAAGGGAGCTCTGACCTACCCTGGTCAAGTATTTATTATTCCTAGATATATTGAATGCTGGAGCCTTTCTGCCAGGCTTAACACAGTAGAGTTCAGACTTGCCGGAGAGGTAAGTACACAGTTGGGGTAGCTTTACTAAAAGTGGTGCACACAGAATCTGGTGCATCCCTGCATAGTAACCAATCAGCTTCCAGGTTTTATTGTCAAAGCTTAATTGAACAAGCTGAAGTTAGAAGCTTATTGGCTACCATGCACAGCTGCACCAGATTCTGAGTGCACCAGGTTAGTAAGACTCCCGCCTCATCTTTTCCCGAGGAAATACTTTCTCATCATTAAAGGCAGCATGTCACGGACAGGTTCACTGTCAAGGAGTAGAGTTGATTTATTGTCCCCCCACACAGCGGGCAGGGGACGTTTATTGACTTGTTTTATAGAAGTTCAGATCTCTTCCTCTTTTCACATTGATAATTCCGCCCTTGTGAAATCTCCTCCATAAATCTGGATGACTTGACCTTGGTACCAAAGCTTTACAGGGACCTGGCCTGTCTAAACTCTGTCATATCCTTATTTTTTTTTTTTCCTGTTTTTTTTTTTTCCTATCACAGTCTGCTAAACTCACTACACACGTTACAATCTGATTGCACAATCTCCTTTAGACAACCAAAGACTGTGAAGTGCAAGGGCCTGCCTGGTTGGATACAGACACAGTGCATCACGATCAGGGTAAAGTGCCAATGACATTGGCTCTTTACCATGTGATCATGTGACATTGGCTCTTTACCATGTGATCATGTGACATTGGCTCTTTACCATGTGATCATGTGACATTGGCTCTTTACCTGTGTCCAATCACAGCTGATCCCATGTAAACAAATGCAGGTTAGCTGCATTTCCTGTCCTCAGTGTGTGGCTTTCTTGTGACGGGACATTTACATTGATTATCAGTGCACTGCAACCCATCAGTGCCAATCAGTGCAGCCTCATCTGTGCCCATTAGTGCATCCTATCAGTGCCCATCAGTGCATCCTATCAGCACCCATGAGTGCCGCCTTTTCAGTGCAGCCTCATCTGTGCCCATTAGTGCATCCTATCAGTACCCATCAGTGCATCCTTATCAGTGCATCCTATCAGCGCCCATGAGTGCTGCCTTTTCAGTGCAGCCTCATCAGTGCATCCTATCAGTGCATCCTATCAGTGCCCATGAGTTCCGCCTCCTCAGTGCAGCCTCATTATTGCATCCCATCAGTGCCCATGAGTGCTGACTTATCAGTGCCGCCTCATCAGGGCCCACCAGGGCAGCCTATTAGTGCCCATCAGTGCATCATATCAGTGCCCATGAGTGAGCCTTATTAGTGCATCCTTATCAGTGCCGCCTCATCAGTGCAGCCCCATCTGTGCATCCTATCAGTGCCCATGAGTGCTGCCTTATCAGTGCCAATCAGTGCAGTGCAGCCTATTAGTGCCCATCAGGGCAGCCTCCTCAGCGCACATCAGTGAAGGAGAAAAATTATTTATTTGCAAACCGATAAGAGAAAACAGCCCAGTTGTAGCCAACTAGACGCAATTTTCAATATCAAAAAAATATATTAAAAAAATCACATTTATTGAATTTCATTAAAAGCATAATATATAAAAAAAACATCAAGAATGAACTCAACCCAAAACGGGGTTCTAATTCATCTCACATGACAATACATGATTGTAAACACGTGTTTTTTGGTCTATGTATTTGCACAATTTTCTAACAAAGGGGTTTTTTTATCTTCAACATTTCTGGTGCTTTTTCATTTGTTTAGCAAAAAAAAACCCAGTGGTGATTAAATACCACCAAAAAAAAAGCTCTATTTGTGGAAAAAATACATGCATGTTTTTGATACGTCTCAGTGCGTTTTTAAAGCCTTCCGATGCATTTCCCCCCCCCCCTTTTTTTTTTTTTTCTTCCCCCTGAATAAAGACTTGTGCATTCCAGTGCATTTGTGAATTCAGGTGCATTTTCGATGCGTTTTACAGCGTTCCAGTACAGTTCAGTGCTAAAAAAATACAGCATGTTCTATTTTCTTTTCTTAAACTGGAATACACCGGAAGTGACCGCACTAGTGTGAACTATGTTATTGGAAACCGTATACCCCACTATTCACTATAGTATAATACTATATTTGATGCAGAAAAAAATGCACTGGACTGCATGTGGTATGAACTGGCCCTTTAAGACGGTTTTTAACGCGTTGTGTACATAAGGCTTTGGGGTTGATTTTCCAGAGATTGTACAATCAGATTGTAACATGTATGGTGATATTTAGAGGGGAATAGAAATCTCATTGTATCTCCAAGCAAACCCTTTGCTAGTTTTGATTAAAGCAGAGAAGGGTTAGAACCCCTGTCAGCTTTTAACTTGTCTCTGTGGTCCTGATTCCTTCCCCTGTGACAATGCACAATCCCAACAGAAAACCTCCTATTGAATCATCTTCATCAACTCTATACCAATCCAGGTGAATAGCCTCCTAAACTGGCTCTCCAGACGGATAAGACCCATTTCCTCATCAAGTCTTGGATTATCTTCTTTAACTACTACACCAATCCTGGTGAATAGCCCTCTAAACTGGCTCTCAAGGCAGATAAGACCCATTTCCTCATCAAGTCTTGGATCATCTTTCTCAACTCTACGCAACCTTTGAGTCCAAAACTGGCATACCATGGCCCCATAAATAAAAGAGAATACACTAAGTCCCCATTTTTACCCACCTGGGGTAAGGCTGCTATTTGCAAATTTTGTCGCCCTCAGGCAGGATATTGGATGCTAATCTTCATTAGTCTGCCAATTATGTGATAAAGAATAATTGCTTGATTGATTAATTATTCAAATTGGTGATCACTTATTTTCTAAGTCTTGATATTTGAAAGCTGTCTGCTAAATCACTGAGCCAAAGCTGATCCACAGTCCCTAAAAAAATAAAAGAAAAAAATATAATATTCTAAGTCCCACTTTTCACCTACCTGGGTAAAACAGCTCGTTACAAATATAGTTATCAGGAGATTAGTAATCAATGATCAATTTATAGGTCGTGAGTTACTAAATCTTGATATTCAAAGGGCTGGCTGCTGAACTCCAAGCCCAAGCTTTGTTCTGGTGTAGAGGTTTAGCAGCCAGCCAGTAGCCTAGCATAACCTTCAGGTTGATGGTTCAAATCCATGTCCCTTTATTAGAATGTTGGTGATCACATTTAGCTTATTAATGCCTCGTACACACGTACCGATCGTCGGCCGAACGATCGGCTGTCTTTTGTCCGAGGGCTGTCGGTGTCTGTTGAAAACTGCAAAAGACTGCACACGAATTTTGTCGGCCAACAACAGCCGACTGCAGAAGTGATGTCATGTGATGGTTAACTTTTCCTGTGTTTTTTCTTTTCTGAGCATGCCCAGTCTTGCAAATCTGCTGTCTGTCGGCCGAATTCTGTACTGACTGGCGAACAATCGGCCGTTCTGGTGTCGGCATACAAAAATTTTAATGCTTGCACGACAGATTCTGTTCGGCCGAAAGTGCGCTGTCGGCTGTCGGAAGCATCATCCTAACAAGCCTACAATCGGCCAATCGGTCGTCGGCCGAATCTTTTCGTCCGACAATCTGCACGTGTGTACGGGGCATAAGTCTTGTTTGCGTCCCGCGCTAGTCAGAAGACTAATTTGCTCAGAGGTTTAGCAGGCAGCTCATGTCCATTAAGATGTTTTTGAGGTGCAAGTTTGATTCTTGGTTTCTTCTTTTTAATTTGAGACCACATTATAATCCTGGAATAGGAGAACAAACACAGAAGTAATTGAGCGGAGGCAAGTAGCTCAGAGGATAAGAGTGTTGACCCAGGGCACTGTAGACCCAAGTTCAAATCCATGGAGCATAGTAGACCACCAAGGGCAAATCATTAAGTGCTGTAGTCTTCAAGGGCAAATGTTTGAAAGCACTGTAGATCGCTAGCTCAAATCTCTGAGTGAAAGTCTGGAGGCCATGGACAACCCACCAGTCCGCTCCAGTCCCAGGACCCCACTGGCCTGTAACATGTGTGGGCATCACATTAGGCTGTGGACGCTCTGCTTCTTCAGTCCATGGTCTGTGATGTCACTGCAATTTATACAATAAGAATGGGCTGTCTTAACCAGGCATCCCATTCAAAAAGTAGTACTTGGATTTGGGGCTACACCTATATTATAGGCACCACCCCAGGTACTGCAAAGTACCTGAGCCCCCTGCTGGAAAGACAAGGCAGTGGGTCTGTTTCCCACTGCCCCATCCCACCACCAGGGAGGTCAGGCACTGCACCGCACCTGGGACACACAAGGCTTTCCCTCAGAGGGATTTGAACTCAGGTCTCCAGCAGACCAATCAGAGGTCTAACCTTGCAAGCTACCACCTAGACTCAAACATTGATGTGCACGTTCTTCTATTTCAAAATAAACAAAACTTACACATTAAGAAAAAAAAGAGGAAAACCTTAACCACATAAGCCCCGGACGATTTTACCCCCCCCCCCTTCCTGACCAGGGGGTTTTTTGCGATTTTTTTTTTTTACTGCGTGACTTTAATGGACAATTGCGCGGTCATGCGACGCTGTACCTAAACGAATTTGACGTCCTTTTTTTTCCTACAAACAGAGCTTTCTTTTGGTGGTATTTGATCACCTGTGCGATTTTTTGATCATGCGCTATAAACAAAAAAAGAGCGTCAATTTTGCAAAAATAACAATATTTTTCACATTTTTTTATATGAAATTCCCCCCCAAAAAATTTAAAAATCTAAATTTTTTAACATTTTCGGCCAATTTGTTTTCTGCTACATATGTTTGGTAAAAAAAACATTGCAAAAAGCATATTTTGATTGGTTTGCGCAAAAGTTATCGCGTTTACTAACAAAGGGAAAGATTTTTGTCATTTTTGGTGTTTTTTTTTTAACGAGTAATGGCGGCGATCTACGACTTTTTTTGCGGTACTGCGACATTGCGACTGACAGATCGGACCCTTGACTGACATTTTTGACACTTTTGGGGTTACCAGCGACATTACTGCAGTAATCAGTGCTATACATATGCACTGTTACTGTAAAAATGACACTGGCAGGGAAGGGGTTAACTGTATTGGAGAGGGAGGGGTTAAGTGTGTCCTAGGGGCGTGTTTCTAACTGTGATTGGACATGGCTACTGGTGTAAAAACAGAGATCAACGGTCCTACATAGTAGAACCGTCTGATCTCCATT
Source organism: Pelophylax lessonae (assembly GCF_965119305.1). Lineage (NCBI taxonomy): Eukaryota > Metazoa > Chordata > Amphibia > Anura > Ranidae > Pelophylax > Pelophylax lessonae. Next base: position 205,542,624 of record NC_138778.1, read on the forward strand.
TTTACACAGGGGAGAATGACAGGCGGCTTGTTTACATTAGCCGCCTGCCTTTCTCCCTTCCCGGCGAACGATCACGAGTGACCGGCGGACACCTTGGCTCACAAGGCAGTGACAGTCTAGTGACGTACCGGTACATCACTTTGCCTGGCCGGGGCTGACTGCCGCAGTATATGTACTTGCGGCGGTCGGCAAGTGGTTAAGAGCAAAGAGCGCTTACCATCACTATAAAACAGCATAGCACTACCATGTAATTTTCCAGCATTATAGGCAGACTATGATTGCATTAAATTGTCAGTCTTGGTATTCAATCTAAAACCAACCAGTAAAATCTCATATAAGCTTTAATATAGCAATGTAAAAAACGTTTTGATCTGGCGCCAAAAAACAATCTGTGGCTCTAAGTTTGTTTAGCAATACTATGGTGTAAGATTGCTGCTAATTGACTGCAAGGGTATGCAGCAAAAGGTGAATGAAAAGAATGTAAAATCAGCGCAAAAATACCTTCTTAACCACTTTAAGACCGGAAGGATTTGGCCCCTTAATGACCAGGCCACTTTTTTCAATTTGACAATTGCGTGGTCATGCAATGTTGTACCCAAATATAATGTACGTCCTTTTTTTTTCCACAAATAGAGCTTTCTTTTTGTGGTATTTGATCACCTATGCGATTTTTATTTTTTGCGCTATACACAAAAAAATAGCGACAATTCAGAAAAAAAAAAACAATATTATTCACATTCTGCCATATAACATTCCAAAAAAAAAAAAAACATTTAAAAATCAAATTTTTTTTAACATTTTAGGCCAATTTGTTTTCTGCTAAAAATTTTTGGTAAAAAAAAAAACGCAATAAGCGTATTTTGATTGGTTTGTGCAAAATCTATTGCGTCTACTAACTAGATTTATGTCATTTTTATTGTTTTTTTTTTTTTACTAGAAATGGCGGTGATCTGCGATTTTTTTGCGGGAATGCGACATTGCGGTGGACAGATCGGACCCCTGGTTGGTCAGATTATAAACCAGCTATTGTGCCTTTAATTATCTATGCAGTATGTCTGGTATACAGGTCCGTACTCCACTCTATCTGATCATCCTCAGACAGACACCCTCAAGGGAACAGGCAGGGATGTATCATGTATTAGGGGAAAAGGAGGAATCCACATAGTGTGACTCCGTAAAAACATTCATCTTTTATTAAAAAGTAAAAGTGAAACTAACATTTAACAAGTGTCATCCTGACACTAAGGGTTCCAGCATATAATCACACAATCCCATGCTCGTTCATCTCCGGCTGTCAGCATCCAAGCTGTAAGCAGGAATCGGGCATGCGCGGTAGCGTTCAGCGTCCTTGTCCCGCCCTACTAGTTTCGTCATGCGACGTCCTCACTGAGTAATGTCAATTCCAAAAAGTTGTTTTTAAGCTTTTTGTATCTGCTGCTTAAAGGAATGCCTGGTGAACCTACCATGAAGGCATCCCCCAGTAGAGTTATTGCGCTGTCACCTACCCCTGATATACATTACAATCTGTCATGCTAATCCACATTGCGCAGGCCAGTGTAGAGCAGTGATATGCAATTACCTCTGGAGCCAGAGCATGTAGATGGTAGGTGGCTGAAGGGGACCAGCAGAAATGGGATTCAAAAAAATGAAAAACCCAGAGAAAACAATATGAAACATGCAATTATGATACACAGTGATCAAAAATAGCGCCGCTCAAAGATTGCCCATTCATCCTTCCATTGGTTCTCCTTCCACAGTGGGTGCCAGCCCCTCCAGGAGCATGACTCACATCTCAAAATTAGAGGGAACACACCACATTAATCACCACATCCGCTGATGTGACAACAGAGGCTACAGCTACAGTCTCCACCACACCCGAGGGGAATGGCCAAGATGCACGTACTGTAGCTGAAGTCTGTTAACTCATCATCATGGTTGATCTATATGGTGTGTGCCCCCTAATTTTACTATTATGATACATGGAGCTTTAGCAAACCTAATGCCATCCAGTTAAGGTCCAGATCAACTTTAACCACCAGGAAAAGAAAGCCAAATGATGGCTCACACCGCAAATCTCTTCTACGATCACCAGAAGGTCCTCATTTATGAACCATCTCCTTCATACCAGCAAGCACTGGATTATTGGTTTTTGAAAAAACTCTATATAAGGGGAAGACAAAAAAAGAGACAATATGGGAATTTGAACTACACCCATTGGAACTTGGAAGGAAGGGAGGAAGGAAGGGAGGAAGAAAGGAAGGAAGGAAGGAGGAAGGAAGGAAGGAAGAAAGGAAGGGGAGAAGGAAGGAAAGGGAATCAGGAGGAAAGAAGGAAAGGAAAGGAAGGATGGAAAGAAGGGAGAGAGGAAGGGAGGGAGAGAGGAAGGGAGGGAGAGAGGAAGGGAGGGAGAGAGGGAGGGAGGGAGAGAGGGAGGGAGAGAGGAAGGGAGGGAGAGAGGAAGGGAGGGAGGGAGAGAGGAAGGGAGGGAGGGAGGAAGGGAGGGAGGGAGAGAGGGAGGGAGGGAGAGAGGAAGGGAGGGAGGGAGGGAAGATGCACCAAACAGAATACCTCTGTCCAAATACCTAGTTAAAGCTATAGCTTAGCATATCTTTTGTCAGAACAATTCTCCACACTCACCAGAGGGTGTCAGTCGCTGCACTCTCTCTATCTCATAGTTACATAGTTAGTCAGGTTGAAAAAATAGTTAATCAGGTTGAAAAAAGTCCATCTGGCCCAACCAATAATAGGCATAGGCACACTTCAATTATGGCCCTATCAAGAAAGTACAAGACGTTTAACAACAGGAGTCAACATGGAGATTTGAACTACAGACATCGGAACTTCAATAATAGGAAGGAAGGGGAGCACCATGCAGAATACTTCAGTCCAAATACCTATTTAAAGCTAGACATGCACTGAAACCTGGTCCTATAAAGAAAGTGCAAGACGCTCACCGACAGTCATAGTCATAAAGGAGTCAACATGAAAATGTAAACTACAAACAATGAAACTTCCACAAGCGACATAAAGTGGCCAACACAGGATTAGAACTTAAGGCCCGTACACACGTACCGATCGTCGTCATACAAACGTTCGTCTTTTCTCCCCGAGATGTCGGTGTCTGTTGAAAAGTGCAAAGACTGCCCAAGAATTTTGTCCACCGACTACAGCCGACTGCAGAAGTGATGTCATGTAATGGTTAACTTTCCCTGTGTTTTTTCTTTTCTGAGCATGCCCAGTCTTGCAAATCTGCGGTCTGTCGGCCGAATTCTGTACTGACTGGCGAACAATCGTCCGTTCTGGTGTCGGCATACAAAAATTTTAATGTTTGCAAGAAAGACTCTTGTCCGCAGAATGTGCGCAGACAGCTGTCGGAGGCACCATACTAACAAGTGTACAATCGGCAGATCTTTCGTCCGCCGATGTTTGTATGCCGACGATCGGTACGTGTGTACGGGCCTTTAGACAATGGAAGGAGAACACACACAATATTGAAGCCTATTGCCATGAAACTTCCACAAGAGACATACAGTGGTCAAGATGGGATTAGAATTTAGACAATGGAAGGAGAACACACAATATTGAAGCCTATTGCCTTGCTGAAGTTAGCATTTTCTTTGTAAGAACAAGTTTCCTTTTTCACCACCAGAGGGTACCATTCCCCAACCTATCTTCACACAAGGATGCCCGGAATCTCAGTCCTATCAAACAAGTAAAAAGCATTCCCCAGTTGTAATAGACCTACTAATTAAATATTTGGCTCAGGTATCCAGTACATCGGTCCAATCTTTCATTTCTCTAGCCCACGTGCTTCTCTCAACTAAAATATGACCATGGTTCCATCAACAAACATATGTACAAGAGAACCACAGTTAGAGACCTCAATAAAAAAATAACCCCCACCTCATCACTTGACTCCGAGCTCTACTTTCAAATACATTAAAAAACATTGCTTTTATTTCTGAAATCAGTTACAGACGTAAATTAGCAAGGCCATCACCACAGAAGACCAAACGTGGATCTCCAGCCAAAAGCACAAAAGAAAAAATGTTATCAGAGAGAGAAAAAAAACATCAACCAGAGAAAAACAGAATTTCTGAGATATAAAGATGAGGGGCAGGGTTGCCAACCGTCAGTAAATTTATGGACAGTTTGTAAAAATCTGTGATTTTTCCAACCGTCTGTAAATATCAGGAGCTAATAATTTGTCATGCTGTGTTGACTTTGAGGTGTAAACCAGACAAATGACTTGTTATGGGTACTGACAGTGTTTCCATATTGTGTTTATATTCTGTTTAAATATTGATTGTCTTTGGAACATTTTCAGTGTTTTGTCAGTTAAAAAATGCTGCGGGAGGTTGGCAACGATGATGAGGAGCGATTTCTGTATGTTCTGTATGGGGCCGGGAGAACAGATTACACCAACTGCAATGTAAAGTCAGGATGCCTCCAACCTTTCTAAGAAGAAAACACAACAGATAAACCCTATAATAAATGTTTATTTGTCAAATAAAGATTTTACATAAAGAATTATAAAAAAAAAAAGATATACAACATCCATTTATAAATGTGTAAACTTTCAAAAACAACATCAGATTGGCCAATAATATAAAATACTTTGCTTTGAAAGAACCTCAGGCCAAAGACAACATAAAACAAAACTATGTAAAGGCAAAAGGTATTTAGTTGTATTTCTTGTTTGTTTTACTTGCCTGGGGGTTCTATAAGAACAGTTACAGAAGCTGTAGAACATGGGGAAAAAAAACAGATTACTTCATACAAGGCTTTATTTGTGGCATCAGTTGGGTTGTGTTCACACTTGCATGGTGTCTAGCTATACATGGGCCTGGAAACAGACACACATGGGAATAGAGTATGAATGCAAGGAGATCTCTGGTTTAATCCAAAGGAATGAGCCACTCATTGTCTTACTACAGGATATTCATTAGTGAGCCACTTCACTACGGTTCAAGGCTTTGCCTCACCCATCTAAGTGTTTCCGCTCTCCAACCTAAGAGTTCAAGGTTTCTGCATCGGCTTAGAAATCCAAGTGTCCCGTGCACCTAGGGGCTTCAGATGTTCCCTAGGAGTTCCAGGTGTCCCCACACGCCTAGGAGTCCTAAGTGTCCCAGCCATCCTAGGAGTTCCAGGTGTCCCCACTCACCTAAGAGTTCTAAGTGTCCCTGTTCACCTAGGTGTTACAGGTGTCCCCACCCACTTAGGAGTTTCTAGGTGTCCCCACCCACTTCGGAGTTCCAGGTGTCCCCACTGTCCTAGGAGTTCCAGGTGTCCCCACTGTCCTAGGAGTTCCAGGTGTCCCTACCTTGGATTTCCAGGTGTCCCTGTTTTCCATGGAGTTCCAGGTGTCCCTGCCTGCTTAGGAGTTACATATGTCCTCGCCTGCCTTGGAGTTCCAGGTTTCCCTGTCCACCTTGAGGTTCCAGGTGTCCCTGTCTACCTAGAAGTTTCAGGTGTCCATGCCCGCCTAAGCGTTTCAGCTGTCCTTGCCTCTTAGGATTTACAGGTGTTCTTGTCCACCCGGAGTTCCAGGAATCCCCACCATCCTAGGAGTTCCAGGAATCCCCACCATCCTAGGAGTTCCAGAAATCCCCACCATCCTAGGAGTTCCAGAAATCCCCACCATCCTAGGAGTTCCAGGAATCCCCACCATCCTAGGAGTTCCAGGAATCCCCACCATCCTAGGAGTTCCAGAAATCCCCACCATCCTAGGAGTTCCAGGAATCCCCACCATCCTAGGAGTTCCAGGAATCCCCACCATCCTAGGAGTTCCAGGAATCCCCACCATCCTAGGAGTTCCAGAAATCCCCACCATCCTAGGAGTTCCAGAAATCCCCACCATCCTAGGAGTTCCAGGAATCCCCACCATCCTAGGAGTTCCAGGAATCCCCACCATCCTAGGAGTTCCAGAAATCCCCACCATCCTAGGAGTTCCAGGAATCCCCACCATCCTAGGAGTTCCAGGAATCCCCAAAATCCTAGGAGTTCCAGGAATCCCCACCATCCTAGGAGTTCCAAGTGTCCCTGTCTTCTTAGGAATTCCTGTACACATAGAAGTTCTATGTGTCCCTGCCTGCCTAGAAGTTCTAGGTGTCCCCAGCCACCTAGGAGATAAAGGTATCCCAGCCTTCCTAGTAGTTCCAGGTGTTCTCACATACCTAGGAGATAAAGGTTATCCCAGCCTGCCTAGTAGTTCTAGGTGTTCCCACATACCTAGGAGCTAAAGATATCCCAGCCTGCCTATTAGTTCCAGGTGACCTTACACACCTCGGAGAGAAAGGTATCCCAGTCTTCCTAGGAGTTCCAGGTGTTCCCACACACCTAGGAGATAAAACTATCCCAGCCTGCATGGGAGTTTCAGGTGTCCATGCCCACTCAGGAGTTTTTAGGTGACCCATGGACAGACACGGACAACATTTATTTTTCCCCTGTTAAAAGTAAGGAAGGCCAAAAAATAGTTGTATTTAGACATTTGTAAAGCTGACATTTTAAAATGATACCCAGACATGATATTAGAATAAAGTAATTCTGCAAGACCCATCTTTAGTCAAAACCTTTTTTTTTTTTGAGATGAGGAAGGGTTAGATCCTCTCAGATTTTCATTGCTGTGTCTATCCATCATGGAAAATATATGTTCATTCCCTGTCCTGGTGACAACACAGGAAGCGAGCAGAATTCCCCCCAATGGGGACACAGCTACCAATATTACAAAAAAAAAAAGAAAAAAGTATTTAACCCTTCCTAGTTCTTTTCAAACTGTGCCAGTTGGCCAGTGTTAGACCTAATACTCTACAGGTTCTGTATCTGTGCTGAATGAGGATCAGAGAAAAAGATGTCATCTTCCTGAGTATGATCAGCACCTTCAGTTTTTGAGGATCAGACTGTAATGACGGAACACACAACAGAATATATACAATATTTTTTTTTTTTTTTTACATTCAGCCCAATTGGCTGTCAGGAAGGACTACACTGAATATGAGGGTTTTGCGGGCATTTAGCCGTCCTCACGCAGAAACGTATATCATTTATAGTGCAATGCTGGTACAGTACATCATTGTAATGGGTGCTGCCCCCTTGTGGCCACCTGTGTCTTCTGCAGCTGCTTTAACTGGTTTTCCATTTCTCTCACCTGAAAATATGGAACAGGAACAAAAAAAAAATTAAAAGGCAACGTCAGACTGACAGCTAAACACACAGATAAGGCATGCACGTCAAATAAACACTGCTTTTCTTGTTACATTTTACAAACACCCTTAAGGGAGGAAAACCTGAATTTCTTTCATTTGAACCTTGAGCGAAAATGTCAAATACCCCCAAATCCAAAATGAATAGCAGAACGATGACAGGTCAAAATTGCAATACAAACAAGAAACTGATTGCTGGGAAAGTACGATAATCACAAGACATTGCTGGGAAAATACTAAAATCACAAGACATTGCTTTCAGATACACTGTAATTCATTCATTGCTGTCTAGATAAAATGATCAACATAAATGATTATGAAAAAAAAAAGGTGACTGGCCAACCTGTTATACAACTTGAAGTTCTAAACATTGATCTACAAAGAGACCTACCCTCAGTGCAGTAAGCCAACTTTAGTACTTCCCTCCCTGCTACGGGTCAGAAAATGAAGCAGGCGGTCACTCTAAAAGCCTGATGTTAACTTTCAGCTGGTGTGCAGGAGTTCTTTAAAGCCCAAGTGAAGTAACAGGATAAAAAGAAGTCCCCTTTCACATGGGCACTGTTGGGAAGCAAAACCAGACAGAAGAGGCACATTTTTAACTCACCTTATTTGTATATCAAAACCGGGCAATGGCTGCTGGACAGCCCAATACATTGCTGCAGTTTGTAGAGCTGGCAAAAAAAAAAAACAGGGCCTGTCGTAGTTGGCAGGAAATACTGCCGGCCACTGCACCCCTAAAGAAGGGAATGGGGCCATGCCTGGCGTGCCACAACCGTGTCCTATGGATGTAGTTGTGGTGTGGTAAAGCGGGATTTCACTGTGAGATCCTTCCTATAAACAGTCATGCTGGAAGGCAGCACATCCCTGACCATCTACTCACCGCTGGCCATATGCTGCTGACCAAGCAATCTAATGCATTGGCAAATCAGCAGCTAGGCCCATGTGAAAAAGGCCCAATAGACATGGTACAAATAACCTCTATTTCCCTAGTCTTACCTCCACATTCATGTTACAGCAGTTTAGGACTGTGCAGCCCCATTTGCACCATATTTAGGCCTAGTGCACTCTGTAATCAGCACTCAGTGACATACCTGGTCAAACACACCCTTCTCTTCCTGCTTAAGGGTGTTTTAGTTGAGATGGGTGGCTATTACTCAGCTCTGCCAGCAGAGAACGCTGCAGTGGGAGGGCACAAAGCATGGGGGATGTGGTTGTTACTTAGCTCTGTCAGCACAGAACACTGCAGTGGGAGGGAACAAAACATGAGGAGTGTGGTTGTTACTCAGTTCTGCCAGCACAGAACGCTGCAGTGGGAGGGCACAAAGCATGGGGGGTGTGGTTGTTACTCAGCTATGTCCTCACAGTACACTGCAGTGGGAGGGCACAAAGCATGAGTGGTGTGGTTGTTACTCAGCTCTGCCAGCACAGAACACTGCAGTGGGAGGGCACAAAGCATGAGGGGTGTTGTTGTTACTCAGCTCTGCCAGCACAGTACACTGCAGTGGGAGGGAGCAAAGCATGAAGGGTGTGGTTGTTACTCAGCTCTGCCAACACAGTACACTGCAGTGGAAGGGCATAAAGCATGAGGGCCATGGTTGTTACTTAGCTCTGTCTGCACAGGACACTGCAGTGGGAGGGCACAAATCATGAGGGGGGTGGTTGTTACACAGCTATGCCAGCACAGAACGCTGCAGTGGGAGGGCATAAAGCATGAGGGGTGTGGTTGTTATTTAGCTCTGTCAGCACAGAACACTGCAGTGGGAGGGCACAAAGCATGAGCAGTGTGGTTGTTACCCAGCTTTGCCAGCACAGTACACTGCAGTGGGGGGGGGGGGCACAAAGCATGAAGGGCATGGTTGTTACTTAGCTCTGCCAGCACAGAACACTGCAGTGAGAGGGCACAAAGCATGAGGGGTGTGGTTGTTCCTTAGCTCTGCCAGCACAGAACACTGCAGTGGGAGGACACAAAGCATTAAGGGGTGTGGTTGTTACTCAGGTCTGCTGACACAGTACACTGCAGTGGGAGGTCATAAAGCATGAGGGGCGTGGTTGTTACTTCGCTCTGCCAGCACAAAACACTGCAGTGGGAGGGCACAAATTGGTATTTTCACTGACAAAAAGGCATTATTCCACACCTCCCGTCAGTCTTCCCATAAAGCTTTGGGAGTTGAGACTATTGTCTATGGTTAGGACACACACACACACTCACTCTAAGAAAAGCTTTATAAGCCAAGAGAGTTATCTGGCAGTGTACAAAATAAAATTCCTAGGCATCGCTCAGCTCCACTAAGTATTACCGCACCTTGCTTTGTAATGCCGCAAGGGTCGTTTCAAGTGTTGAGATGTAGTTATCTTCTGAGTCCTCCTGTAGATATTCCTCCTGTCTACAAGATGAAGAACATAGAGCTGAAACGGGGAGGTAGTATACAAAGGTACAAAGACAAGACTTGGTTCACTTACTATTTGGAAAAGTGATGAGTAAGGTTGTGTTAAAGCCAAGAGAGGACTGATGTAAAAAAAATGAGGCGGGGAGAGATGTGACACAAGGCTATATGCCTTTCCGAAAAGATGAGGATTGAAGCTGCAATAGAAGAGGTATTATACCCACCTCTATGCTGGTCCATCTCTCCTACCTCCCCTTTGTTCCAGCACTCCAGAGGACTCTATAGCATTTGACATTTCCGGAAGTGTCGGATTCCTGTCTCCCTCAAACAACCCCCCTCCCCCGTGCTGTGGTTCCTTCCTCCGATCTGTCTGTCATTACAGGAATCAGCAATGAAAAAGAGGTTAGAGGAAGAAACCACAACATAGTTGGGGGGACTCAGCCATCCGACACTTCCTGGAGTGTTGAATGCTGTAAAGTCTGATGGAGGATGCAACATTGGAATAGAGGAGAATGTAAGAGACACAGGACACCAGACAGAGGAGTATAATACCTCTTCTATGGCAGAGAACTTCCTTTTGGAATCTGTTACAGAACTGACCGGGTCACTTTTGTAAGTTCTTGAACTTGGTTGAAGGAAGTTGCTTTTCTTGGATATGACAAAATGGCACCCATCCTTCAGCTTGGTCTCCTACCCAAGGGATAACCCCTCTAACCCCTTGAGGAGGGGAGTAGCAGACCAATCTGAAGCCATTTTTACTCAAGTAAGGTTTGCTACATGCCAAGACAGTGTGCGGACGGCGCCATTTTGTTGTAGATTTTTAATGTACCGGAGGAGCTGGTATTCAACCGGACCTGTACCTGCAAACAATAAGGCCATTCAGCTAGGATGACAGATTGGGGCATCTGAGTGATATCATCTGAATTTAATTCGATTGTTTTGGTTGTTGGAAAATTTGACTGAAGGTTGCGTTATACACATCTCTCTTTCCCTCCATACATGCATATAATCACAACTTTAAGGACCAGGAGGGTTAATGAGAACCTGATGAAATGTGAAAGGGAGTTCACAGAGGCAACAAGAGAGAAGTGTAAAAGGCTTATCAGGAAATCCACAATTGGGAAACAGGATGACCCAATCCTGTCGATGATCTGATGATTGATGTGATACTTAGGCAAGGAAAGAGCAACTAAGGGGCAATGGCAATGTGGGGGAGCTCGGTGTTAAGACTAACAGAGGGCCACAACTTGGGAGGTGAAAGGAGAGACCCCAATTCCAGCATTCAATACAGACTGCAGCAAAGAGATCAATAGGGATCGCCAGACAAATAAGTGTAGGGAACTGATGCTACTTCTCTTTGTCCCCAATGTTTGTCCCCAATCACAGCTCACAGAAATCTGTTCTTACAGATCAAACGATTGATGATTGTGATAGCCAGGCTTACCTGGAGTCCTCTGGACTAAATCGGTCACTATAACTAAATTCCTCATCCCGTCGGTTCCGGAAGTGTGAAGAGAGGGCATCAGACTGACCCTGTGTCCCACAACCTGGGTTCAAGCAGATACAGTTTTACTCAGTTAAATATAAGTGTCACTTATTAGTATTTATATAATAAAAATCCTCTAATAATTTCATATATGGGAAACATTTTGTGTCCTTACACCTCATCATAATGTCAATGGAGAGGGAGGCCACAGATGCAACACACCGCCCACTGACTTCCAAGGACCATAAAGCACGGTGAAGAGTAAGTACAGAACAGAATACAGCCTAGGCGTTTTGGGGGCTTAAAAAGCCTGGAAGATGATGGAAGATTATGCTGGACAGAAAAAGGATTAAGGTATTCGCAGTACAGGTTGCCAGGCTATCATACTGACAACTCTGCTGCTCACCCCCACCCATAAGTACTCACTAAAAGCCCTGAAAAAGGGGGAGTCCATTCCCTCAAAATGTGTTGACTCGATGTACAGGTTTGAATTTTCAGTAAACATTTTGTGAACTCTACATCAAGAATTGCATTTTTCTGGACACTGGACGCTCCTTTCTCCTCACCCAAATATTTTTATACTTGGGTGGGCCTACCCCCTTTTTTTTAATTGTCAGCAGCAGTTTTTCTGACTGTGATGCTGGTGTTTCCCTTTCTTTTATTTTTCTATATTTCTCTCAGCGTCAGTCCTCAATTTAAAGTGTACCAAACACTACTTTTCATGCAATAAAGTGCATCTAATCACACATTTCCCAGTTTCTATCAGATTTTGTTAATAAGGCCCCCCCCCCCCCATCATGTCTGGTAGGCCAACAAGGAGATGCAGATGTTCCCATGGCACTGTGAGGGGGCCAGCAGCATATGTGTCCACAGGCAAAGGTGGATGTGGTCCGTCCTCAGGCAGGGCACCATTTCCTCTGTTTACTGATGTTGCCTATGCTATCCAGCCACAGCATGCAGAGGAGGTGGTGGACTGGCTTACTAAACCATCCTCATCCTCCTCATCCTCCGTCACCCAAGCTGAGACTAGTGTGCAGTCCACTGAAACTGCCAGAGTGGCTTATTCTGTCTCATTTTCCACAGTTACTCCTGCCATAGCCCCAGCCTCAGGTATGCAGGATTAAGCTGAATTTTTTTAACACAGCGTCAGCCACTTGCTCCTTGACGATGCACAGCCATCACTTGATTCAGATGTTGGTTCAGAGCTTGAGGAAGCGAGGAACATGAGCCTACAGAGAGGTGAGAACGCTGATAAACAACAAACTGGCAGTCATGTTACCAATTTTTGCGCAACTGTTTGACCGGGGCGTCAAATTTCAATTTTTTACAGCAAGGCCATTTCTTGCTTTCATCAAGAGTACCTCTATAACAAGGGTCTCAAACTGGCAGCCCTCCAACTGTTGCGGAACTACAAGTCCCATCATGCCTCTGCCTATGGGAGTCATGCCTGTAACTGTCAGCCTTGCAATGCCTCATGGGAATTGTAGTTCTGCAACAGCTGGAGGGCCACCAGTTTGAGATTCCTGCTCTATAGAGTTACAGTGTGAAGGCACACCCGACACCCAAAGCCCAATTTTTCAGCACCTGTTATTTCTACCCAAAGTCTTCAGAAGAGAAACCATAATTTATCCCAAAAATCTCTAATCTTGCTCCGAGTGTACTAAATTGTGGCCTTATCATACAGACTGGCTCCATTGTTTATGCAGGTTCTATACACAGTACAGATGTGCCACTTTACAGGCAGACTAAGGGGACCCTCCAGGTGCTATATTTAAAGGAATGTTTCATCTTTTTAAAAAAGTTTTTTGTGCATTGGTACATGTCTCCTAGGGCAATATTGGGGCCCCTATACCCTTTTTATGACCAAAAACCTGCATATAAGCCTTCAAAATGGGCACTTTTGATTTTTCAAGCTCGGGTCCCATAGACTTTTAAAGAGTTTATGATTCGGATCCGAACTTTTGCAACATTCGGGAGTTTTGGTGCAAATCAAATCTGGGGATGTCCGGCCCATCTCTAGTGTGTATTTGCCTTAATACAGAGCACCAAGTGTAATTTCTGTCTGCTGCTTCATTTCTCTGCTATCAGCATAAATCACTTCTGAAAGGTTTTCCTGACACCAAGAGGTAAAAAGGACACAGGTGAGGGAGCTCTAGCTCTGTGTCAGCTCTGTTCCTGTGTGCTGTGTGAAGGGGGTGTGTCCCTTCCCTCTAATCAGCTCTCAGAGCTCTCCTCACTGAGCTCTGGAGTGTGTAATTTCAGCTCCCCATTCCCTTTTTTTGAGAGCTCAGACAAGTTAAACTCTGGAACAGATGTAGAGATAAACAGGTACAACTTATGGTGGAGGATTTGTTTAATCTCTGTGAATCACCTGAGGCCTGTCATTTCACTGGGTATATGTAAGGGTTTACAACCATTTTAATCCTCAGTTTTTATTACTACCTGTCAAGAATTATCTTCAGTTGTGGCCAGCGTTCAAGCCCTGATGAAGGAGCAGCTTTGAGCCTCCCAAATGCATATTATCTAACCTCTTGTAATTTATTGCTTGACCAATTCTGAATTTTAATTTGCCATCATCCTGTTACATCCTCTTCTGCCCCGGTAGACAGAGAGCTTCCTTTAAAAATTGAAGCTTCAGCCTGATTTCCTTATCATTGTCCATCGCCCTACCAATATGTCTTCCATCATAAAGAAGGACAGGCACAGACAACATTTTATTCTAGGTTGTTTATTTTATTTTAATTTATTTTTGCATTTAATTTTATTTTACAATTAAAAGATCTGCATCATAAAATCTGAGCCCATTTCCTTAATAGGGTATACTGAAAGCCCCATATCACCCTGCCCTTAGAGACTTAAAAAAAAAAGAGAGCAAGCTTCTTTGTATTCTTGTATAGATATACTGTATATGAAAGATAACAGAATAATGAAGCAGATAGATTCTGGCTCTGTTCACATATAGGCGTTTCGGATCGCGGGCGGAATTGCCGAGATTTTGCCCGCGATTCTGAACCATTGCAAGTTGCGGGATGCCCGAGTGATTCCCGTAACTTGCAATGGCACCCCAAACGCGGCACGATTTTGCCGCAGTTTTCACCCGACAAATTTCGGCAAAATCGTGCAAACAGAATCGCGGGACGCCCAAAAGAAGTACAAGAACTTCTTTTGGGCGTCAGGCGTCCCACAATTCTGTTTGCGCGATTTTACAGTGATTCGCTGGGCGACAAACGATTCTGCCCGCGATTCTGAACCATTGCAAGTTGCGGGACGCCCGTGCGATTCCCGTAACTGGCAATGGCACCCCAAACACGGCGCGATTTTGCCGCAATTGTCGCCCGCCGAATTGCGATAAAATCGAGCAAACTGAATCGCGGGATGCCCAAAAGAAGTACAAGAACTTCTTTTGGGTGTCAGGCGTCCCACAATTCTGTTTGCACGATTTTACAGCGATTCGTTGGGCGACAAACGATTCTGCCCGCGATTCCGAACCATTGCAAGTCGTGGGACGCCAGATGCCAAAAGTTCTTGTACTTCTTTTGGGTGTCAGGCGTCCCACAATTCTGTTTGCACGATTTTACCGCGATTCGTCAGGCAAAATCGTGCTGCGTTTGGGGTGTTATTGCAAGTCACGGGAATCGTTCGGGCATCCAGCGACTTGCAATGGTTCGGAACCCCGGGCAGAATTGGATACGAAATGCCTATATGTGAACGGAGCCTCATAGACATCCTTTGATCTGTAGTCACCATTTGCTCTAAATCATATCTCTCTATACTTAACCCCTGACCAAACCCCAGTTATTCTAATATTTTTCTATTTTTTTCATGTAATCCTGTTGAATTATTTAGATATGAAATAAACAGTACAATTTAAAAGTGAAGGGGGCACGCGGATTTGAACCGGGGACCTCTTGATCTGCAGTCAAATGCTCTACCACTGAGCTATACCCCCCATGCACATGTGTAGGGTGTTTATCTGGAGCAGGTATGGTGACTGCTCTCTATTTTCAGACTCATTGTATATTTGTTCAGCAGTGTTTGCTTTCACTACTCCCTGGACAGCTAATCCTACAGTGATAGAAAAACTAGAACCTGTAATCAGAGGAAACGGCTCGGTCGGCACAGCGACTCTAGAAAGTCACAGGGGTCCATTCACTAAGAGTTAAATAGCGGGAAATAAAATGCAGTAAATCAGTTGTGAAAGTTCAATTCACTAAGAATTTACCGTTAAATACCGAATGCGGCATTTGTTCGATTTAGAAGTAATTACCGCATTATTTAATGAGCTGGTTGCTAAGGAGCGGACTGGGATTTGTCAAAAAACAGCCTGGGGGGTCGGGGAACCCCCAGGCTTTTCTTTGACATATAACTTATTGCCACGTCCTTAAAAACTGATGACTTATCAGATGTCAGCGGGCTTCCCTGCTCGCTTATCCTAACCCCACCCCGTTCCTGATATGCCAGGCTGTATGCTGGGATAAGGGTCTGGTATGGATTTTAGGGGGGGGGGCCCCACGTAATTTTTTTTTTTTTAATTCTGGCTTTCCTCTTAAAATCTCATACTTTTTAATTGTCTGCTTTTTTCTTACAATTAGCTGTTAGCAGGGAAGCCCGCTGCCAGCTGATGAGTCATTCGTTGTTAAGGACGTGGC
The DNA here is from genome assembly GCF_965119305.1 of Pelophylax lessonae. Taxonomy (NCBI): domain Eukaryota; kingdom Metazoa; phylum Chordata; class Amphibia; order Anura; family Ranidae; genus Pelophylax; species Pelophylax lessonae. The sequence continues at coordinate 205,558,345 of NC_138778.1, forward strand.
AGCCAGCTTCTGGGCCCACTGCTTAGCAACCAGCTATTTGTCAAAGAACAGCCTTGGGGTCCCCTGACCCCAGGCTGTTTTTAGACCAATACCACATGTGATACGGTTACCAATACCCTAGTGGTAATTATTGCATGCATTTTAATGCTCTGGTCGGTTTGTGATTTGACTTAAAGTCATTGTAAAGTCCAGTTTTTTGTTTTTTAAATAACAAACATATTATACTTATCTCCTCTATGCAGTTGATTTTGCACAGGGCAGCTTGGATCCTGCTCTTCTCTGGTCCCTCGTTCCTGCTCTTAGCCCCTCCCTTCTATCGAGTGCCCTTACAGCAAGCAGCCTGCTATGGGGGCACCTGAGCTGAGCTGCAGCTCCGTGTGTCCATTCAGACACGGGGCTGCCTTTCGGCCCTGCCCCCTCTCTCTCCTGATTGGCTAACTGACTTTGATTGCCAGCCGTGGGAGTCAATGGCGCCGCAGCTGTGTCTCAGCCAATCAGAAGGGAGAGTCCCGGATGGCCGAGAGACTTGTGAACATCGCAGGACAGAGATGGGGCTCAGGTAAGTACTAGGGGGTGCTGGGGAGGCTGCTACACCCATAAGGTTTTTTTTATCTTAATGCATAGAATTCATTAAGATAAAAAACCTTCCTGCCTTTACAACTCCTTTAAGAGCTTTTTATGCGGTATTTACCGGCACTTTTGTTTTTTGGTAAATACCACATAATCATTCTTTTTTATATATTTTTTTGTGAATTGGACTTAGTTTACCGCATGCAATAATTTATGCAAATGAGTACCATGATACCCTTATCGCATGCGGTAAACCCCTGTTTACCTGTGCAATACTGAAGCCATGGAAGGCAGGTGAGAGAAGTGCGGTCAGAATTCACTGACCACATAGAACATATTCCAATGTAAAAAAAAAATTGCAACATAAAAAAAGGAGAAAAAAAGTTGTGAAATTGTGAAATCTGAACATCGTTTATCTATAAAAACTTAACAAGAGTTTTAAAGAGTTGATACAAGTTTATAAAAAGATCAGCAAGAATGATACAAAGTTTTTTTTTTTCAACTGCAAAAAATGTTTACCCAACAAAAAAAAAAAAAAGGGAGAACTGAGAAGTGCGCGGCGTGCCAGGTCACGCTGTCCGGATAGTTTTCCTTTTTAGGTCTTATAACCGAAACAAACCACATAAGAAGAGTTTTTAGCAGCTAATAAAACATTGCAGAGTGGCGGGGAAGAATTTGGGGAAACTCGAGCTGATGACTTGTACTGATTGAAGTCCCGATCAGGCGACATGTACAAAATTCCACCAACTGCCACATAGAGGGGGTGGGGGGGAAGGAAAATAGATTCCCAATCCCTAGAGACTAGAGTATATATTCTGTATGTTTTCCAGGAACCAAAATCAATGTCCCAAAACAGAAGGGATCCCTGCCACCGGTAGAAGGGAAACAGTTGGGTTTTACAGCAGCGTTTCAAAATCTTTTTTCAGTGGTGGCATCCTTTAAAGTATACAAAATATGGAGGCACCCCGGTCTAAAATGTAAATGTTACTTATCAATGGAAAAAATGAGCCTGAGATGATGCACAAAGCTGCCTTGATTAATTAAAGCAGAGTTCCACCCAAAAATGGAACTTCCGCTTTAGGTATTCTAACCCCCTGACATGCCACATTTGGCATGTCATTTTTTTTGGGGGGGGGGGGGGGAGCGGGTACCTAGTTTTGACAGGTACCCGCTCCCACTTCCGCTCGGAGCGCAGCGGCACCCTGAATGGAAGTTCTCCTCTCCCCCTCTCTCCCTGCAATCTTCTGGGACATGTCAGAGGTCCCAGAAGATTGCTGGCCAATCAAGACGCGCAGCGCGACTCGCGCATGCGCAGTGGATACCCGGCAGTGAAGCCGCAAACTGTCACAGCCGGGTGCCCACAGCAGTGATGCCGGCGCCGAGGGAGAGGATCGAGGCTTCGGGCAGCCGCATCGCTGGACCGTTGGACAGGTGAGTGAAATGGCTGGAACTCCGCTTTAAGTTCACATCAGAAGCCCCCATCACATCAGAGACTCCCCCATTCACATAATAGGTCCTCATAACATCAGAAGCCCCATCACACCAGGAGCCCCCATCACACCAGAGGTCCCCATCACATCACAACCCCCCATCACATCAGAGGTGCCCCATCACATCAGAAGTCTTATCACACTAGGAGCCCCCATCAAATCAGAGGTCCCCATCACACCAGGAGCCCCCATCACACAAGAGGTCCCCATCATACCAAAGGTCCCCCATCACACCTGAAGCCCCAATCACATCAGAGGTCCCCCATCACACCAGGATCCCCCCATATTTTGAAGCCTTTTGGAGAGGACTACAGGCAAGTCTCCTACTGACTGATTATGGCCCATGGAGAGAGCAGCTCATTCTCCAATAATAGACAACAACATGATGAATGCTAAGAGCAAGGCTTAAGCCCCGTACACACGCATCGATTATTGGCCGGGAATTTTCCGATCGGACGATTTTCGGCTCGCTAGTATGATGCTTCCGACAACCGACTCCGACTTTTCGGCCGAAAAAAATCTGGTGTGCAGGCTATAAAATTTTTGTTGGCCGTCAACACAACGGCCGATTTTCCGTCAGTCAGTACAGATTTCGGCAGACAAAAATCTGATGAGCAAGACTGGGCATGCTCAGAGAAGAAAAAAACACACGGAAAGTAAACCAGCACATGACATCACTTCAGAAGTAGATTTTTGTTGGCCGAGAAAATTCGTGTGCAGTCTAGGCACATTCCAACCAACAAAAACACCACTCTGGACAAAAGTCGGACGATCGGTCGGCCGATAATCGTTGCGTGTGTACGAGGCATTAATTAACTCTGGATTAATTTTTGAATAATTTTGACAATAAAGCTTTGCTTCTGGAGTGAATGAAAAGGTGTAATATGAATCTTGTACAAGTTAATGATCAGAGGAAATATGGTGGCCCCCATGCAGACTGGGTTGGAGAAGCTCCTTCACTTGGGACAGAAATATTTATCAAAAATATTCCTCAAGAAATCTATGAAGATAAATTAATTCCACCTTTTCCAGACTACTGGAACTGTGGATGAGTTTGTCTTATAGACTGTTGTAGACTTTTGACAGGTGGGATGGGATCACTGTTTATGTTGTGTCTTTGTCTTATTGTGTGCCTCCTATGTGTGCATTTCCATTGTTAATTGAGACACCTATTGTTTCTGTCTGACTGTCTGATTATCTCTTGGAGATGTAATTAATATTGTGACCACTTCACCTTGTTATGGGACCATTGTGAGATGTGTGTTTATGCTTATAATTATTATGTGTAATGTATTTTGTATATCCAGGGTGGTTGTTTGGGTGCCAAATGGACTGGGCACCTAGGTCTGAGTGGCTAATTGTTAATTAGCTCATGTTAATTAGATCACTGTCAGCTATTAGTTGCTAGAGGTGGATTAGCATACTGTTTATGTTAACTGTTCCTTAGCTATGTTAATTATACTCCTGTTTACAGTTTGTATTGTTGGGGTAATGTGATTAGGCTCTACCCGATCTTATATATTCTGTTTGAATCTTCAATTAGGAGAGTTCCAGTTTGCATCTAAGCTAGTGCCGTCTAGTCTTGAGTGTAAAATTCAGCTATAATACCTGGTTCCTGGGTCCAGACTGGTGGAAGCTATATCTTGACGGAAGCACCCAAGCTTGGTGCTAGACGGTTCCGCCACACCCATCACACCAGGAGCTCCCATCACATTGGAGGTCTCCCGTCACAAAAGAGGTCCCACACCACACCAGAAGCCCCCATCACATCAGGGGTCCTCCATCACATCAGAGGTCCGCCATCATACCAGGAGTCCCCATCACATCAGAGGTCCCCATCACACCAAGAGCCCCCATCACATCAGAGGTCCCCATCACATCAGAGGTCCCCATCACATCAGGAGCCCCTATCGCACCAGCAGCCCCCATCACATCAGAGGTCCTCATTACATCAGATAGAAGATATAACGGATATGATTGGCACACAAGCTTTTTGCTGTTTAGGGTTTTTAAAAAGTACTTTTCCATTTGCAGCTGCTAAAAACATTCTAGCATGTCATACATTGTACACAGAAGCCAGTGAAAATATCAATTCCTGATCGTATGATTGGCTTGCCCAGCTGTTGTTCTCTTATTGGGGGCTGATCATGTGACCATAGTGGTCAGACTCTCCCACTTAGGACCCAACAAGTGAGTAAATTGCATGCCTCAGCATCTACAAAACAGAAGCAGGTAACAGCTTATATGAAGTTTGCTAAAATACTACCCATATAATGCATTGATACAGGTTAATAAAGACTGAAATACTTGTTTGCATATACTTAAAGTGAAAATGTCACAATGCTAACACATTATTTTTCATTATCACACTGCACCCCTGTGCTCACCATCGCAGCACTCCTTCCAGAAACGCAGGTCCAGGCCGGGGATGTCACTGCAAGGCCGCATGTCCTGGGGAAAGACAGCCACTTGGAACACATCATCCTGGACGTGCTGAATGTTGTCACCGTTGTCACATAGGACTCGAGCCAGTGATGTCTGTTTTATTTCAGTGAGCTGGGCCGGGGTGAAGACTCCAGGGTTACTGTACCAGAATCTGCAGGGGGAAAAGGGGCAGGACATTTATTTTAGGGCCCATATCATGTCTGACAGATTGGTGAAGAATATACACCACAGCCTGCTGATTGGACAATGAGTGAGCAAAAAAATACTGTTGAGATATCAGTGTCCTCCCTCTGCTCTCTCCTGCAGTTAGCATGTTCCCTGTAAGTACATATGCACCATAAATAGGCTGATTGGATTTCCAAGATGCTTCTCCCACTTCCCAGTCTAAGTGCTGCTGTGCAGGGAATGGCAAAAGCAAATATAACTGCATTAAACCCAACTGTTACGCCCAACAATATGAAGCACTACTCCTCACACTGACTCCATCAATTGTTCACTATTTCTTCTACTGATACCAATAATGGAAAACTATTCCTCTGACTAATAGGGGCACTACTTCTCCTACTGACCACCAACCCTGAGGCCATATTTATTCTCATTGATGCTGGGTCTGGGATATTTTCTACCCCACTGGCCACAATTCGGCACTACTTAAAGCGGTAGTATACCCTGCCAATAAACTTTTACCTACAGGTAAGCCTATGATAAGGCTTACCTGTAGGTAAAATTAATATCTCCTAAACCTGCACGGTTTAGGAGATATTTGCTCTGCATGCAGCCGCTGACATCTTTGCCGGCTCCTTGCTAGAAAGAAAATTCCCGCGTGCATTCGCGGGAGTGACGTCATCGCGGCCGGAGCCGCCAAACCCGGAAGAGACGCCGAGGGAACATGACAGCTCCCTCAGCGGTTTCCAGATGCCTGATGCATACTAGTTCATTATGCCTTTCTCCTGTAGGGTTTTTTTTTTTTTTTTTGTTTAGGAGGATACAACCGCTTTAACTCTGAAGGACAGTAAACTGGCCCTTTGTTTGAAAAGTCAGGTAGTTTGAAGAAAGACTGGATGAAATTACTTTACACCCGAGGTGAAGACATAAAAGCTAGTGATATCATGGTGTGTCTGGCTTTAATGGGTGGTTTTATATCTGCTTAGAATCATTCTTTGAATCTGAACAGGTATCCGCCCAATCACTTTTGCAGAATCTCCCAGCCCCATCTTACAATATGGAATTTACCAGGAATCAGTTATTGTTCTTTACCATCAAGCGGCCAAGGAGCACACCATACCTGTCTCCATCCCGAAGCCTCTTAAACTGCGTGACCAGAAGGCACATGAGAGTTGGGCCAACACGGGACCCTGGGATCAGATCCTCCACGATCAAGGCCGGAAAGAGATCCACATTTTTGGGGGTTCCGTACAAACTGCAGATCAGTAAGAACATTGATGACAAAAAGAGATACAAAGTCTTCCAAAAATATACTTTACAATAATATTATGTAGCCACAAGAGAGTTCTTGAAGCAAACTGCTACTTTACTTGAACTTGGTGACAGGTTGGCTCGTACACACGCGTCGAAATTCGGCCGGGAATTTTCATCCGACGACCGATCTGCCGATTTTCGGCTTGTTAGTATGGTGCTCTAAACAACCGACTCCGACTTTTCGGCCGAAAAAATTCTGGTGTGCAGGCTATAAAATTTTTGTCCACCGTCAAAACACGTCCGATTTTCGTGCAGTCAGTACAGATTTCGACAGGGAAAAATCTTATGAGCAAGACTGGGCATGCTCAGAGAAGAAAGAACACAAAGAAAGAAAACCAACACATGACATCACTTCTGAAGTAGAATTCTGTCGGACGACAAAATTTGTGTGCAGTCTAGAGCACATTCCAATCAACAGACACGACTCTGGACATAAGACGGACGACCGGTCGGTAGAAATTCGTTGCGTGTGTACGAGGCTTCAGAGTTAATACTTACGTTTCCCAATCACCAGATCAGCATTACAAGGGGCAGAGAGGATGTGTATAGAATGTTTAGGCTTTATGATAATTGACAGTTGCAAAAGACTTCTCGAAGGCCACAGTGCCAATTCAGAAACTAAGTTTTCTCTCCCAGTGGTGCCTGCAAATAAACCTCTTACTTTGCCAATTCCAGACTTAGTACAGATTTACTATATATTATTTATGAACAGGATAAAGCCCAACTCCAGTCCCACTGCAGATTAACCACTTAAGCCCCGGAAGATTTTACCCCCTTCCTGACCAGGGGGTTTTTTGCGATTTTTTACTGCGTGACTTTAATGGACAATTGCGCGGTCGTGCAACGCTAGTACCTAATCGAATTTCACGTCCTTTTTTTCCCACAAACAGAGCTTTCTTTTGGTGGTATTTGATCACCTGTGCGATTTTTTGATCATGCGCTATAAAAAAAGAGCGTAAATTTTGCAAAAATAACAATATTTTTTACTTTTTTTTGATGAAATTCCCCCAAAAAAAAAATTTAAAAATCAAAATTTTTTAACATTTTCAGCCAATTTGTTTTATGCTACATATGATTGGTAAAAAAAATCGTAAAAAGCGTATTTTGATTGGTTTGTGCAAAAGTTATCGCGTTTACTAACTACGGGAAAGATTTTTGTCATTTTTTGTGTTTTTTTTTTTTAACGAGTAATGGCGGCGATCTGCGTTTTTTTTTTGCGGGACTGCGACATTGCGGCGGACAGATCGGACCCTTGACTGACATTTTTGGGGTTACCAGTGACATTACTACAGTAATCAGTGCTATATATATGCACTGTTACTGTAAAAATGACACTGGCAGGGAAGGGGTTAACTGTATTGGAGAGGGAGCGGTTAAGTGTGTCCTAGGGGCGTGTTTCTAACTGTGACCGGACATGTCTACTATTGTAAAAACAGAGATCAACGGTCCTACATAGTAGAACCGTCTGATCTCCATTTTTACACAGGGGAGAATGGCAGGCGGCTAGTTTACATGAGCTGCCTGACTTTCTCCCTCTCTACCGACGATCGTAGTGTGACCGGCGGACATAGAGTCCGCCGGTCTCAAGCGCGGACTCCTCAGTGAATGAGCCGGGGCGTGCGCGCGCTCGCCCGCTATTGGCTCACAAGTCGGTCACAGGCTAGCGACGTAGATCTACGTCACTCTGCCTGGCCAGGGCTGACTACTGCAGTAAATATACTGTGCGCAGTCGGCTAGCGGTTAAAAAAAAAATACTGTGGCTGAAATATTCACCTACGTGATTTCGTTCTTACGGGTCTGCGGCGTGCACACGCATGCTGCCGGCGACCAGCTCCAGCTGTGGTTGGACACAGTGGGAGCCAATCAGCGGGTCCGGTGGACCCAATGTCCACCAGCACCCACCGATTGTTCCCAAGAGAGGCAGAACAGCGGTCTGCCTATGTAAACAAGGTATATTGCTGTTCTGCTAGTAGGGGGAGACAGAGATCCTGTGTTTCTGCTAAGCAGGAGCACAGATCTCTGTCTTCTCACAGCCAAAGCACCCCCGCCCCCACAGTTACAAAGTACTCCCTTGGAGCACATTTAACCCTTTGATTGCCCCTGGTGTTAACCCCTTCCTTGCCAGTGTCAATAGGACAGTGACAGTGCATTTTTATAGCACTGATCACTGTACTGGTGTCACTGGTCCCCAAAAAGTGTTACTTAGTGTCATATTTGTCCGCCGCAATATCGCAGTCCCTCTAGAAATTGCTGATCGGGGGCGTGGCCAGGCTGGGCATGTGAGTGGAACAGCCTCACAGAGCTCCTGACTAATATCCTGCTACCGAAACTGACTCACAGCCAGAAGAATCCATAGACACCACTCCCAACCATATCCAAGCTATGATGACCAAAGGAGGCAAGGAAGAAGGGACAGCCCTGGAGATTCAACATGCACTGCCCAGAGGAACACCACGAGGCTCTGAGAAGTACAAAGACACAGGCAGCAAAGAGGGTAAGGATCATAAAAAAGATGTCCTTAGAGACATGCTCTACTTTACACAAAAAAAATCACAGAGGATTGTTTCCTTGTTCTTCCTCTATAAAGGGGCGCATACCTTTGATTCTGTGATTCTGAAGGGCGCTGCACAAATTTAGGTTCCTCACAATGAGGCAGCCCATTGCTACGATTTATGGAAGAGGTAAAATGGGTGGATGAATGGAGAGAAAAGTACCCTATAGCTGTCCAATTCTCCTGTTATTCTAAGACATATGGGTCACTGTCCCATATAGATCTTTGTCTCGGGTCAGCTCAATCGATTGGGCTGGTTTCAAAAATACTGTATGCTCCTAGAGGGGTGTGTGACCACTCGCTTTTGATATGCTGGATTACAACTAGAGCTATCCTAACCCTTCCTAGAGTTCCATGGCGTCTAAACGCTTTCTGGCTGAAACTGATACCTGAGAGCACTGGGATTGGACAAAACATGGTTAGTTTCTTTGAGGATAATGCGTTCTATACTGATAACCCGCTGAAATGGAGCGCTTTCAAATGCTATATACGTGGAGTCTTCATATCTGCAGTTAAAAGTATATACCGTAGACAGAATCTAAAAAGCATGAAAAACTTCTCACTCAGCATGTCCAGGAAAGGGAGAGGGTGTAGATTTCACAACCCCCAGACGAGGCCCAGTCTGTTTGGCTCGCTGCACAGGATGCCCTGACACAACTGATTAACTCCAAAGCCGAAAAAAAGGTAATCTTTAATGAAGAGGGGGAACAGATTGGTCGTCTGCTTGCAAAAATAGTTAGTGTATGCCCAACAGCTCCGGTGATTGGTGCACTAAAGCTTCCTACAGAGGGCTATGCCAATTCCCCGGAAACTGTTATGGCAGAACTAGTAAAATTCTACTTGGATCTCTTACGTTAGAGGAGATCCGTAAGGCGACCAGCTCTTTTCCCAACTCCAAAGCACCTGGGGATAATGGGCTGCCAATGGAGGTATTCAAACAACACGCTGATATGCTTTTACCTAAGCTGTTGAAACTATTCAATGAGGCCAATGAGCATGGACAGGTACCGCCCTCCATGAACAGGGCAAGTATTATTTTGCTTTTGAAGCCTGATAAGCCAGCTACAGAGCCCAATTCCTATATACCTATTTCCTTGTTACAAGCTGACATAAAACTTTTGGCTTAAGTACTGGCTCGGAGGCTTAACAAAGTAATTACTGATATCATTCATGCAGAGCAAGCTGGCTTCATGCCTAACAAATCCACTGCTTTCAACCTCAGATGACTTTATATAAATATGCAAACACCAGCTGATAATGGAGGGGCGAGAGTGCTTTTGTCGCTGGATGCAAACAAAGCACTTGATAGTGTGGAGTGGTGCTATTTGTGAGCAGTGCTGGAAAGATTTGGCTTAGAACACTTTTTTGCATGGGTCCATTTATTGTATCATAATCCCCAGGCTGCTATCCGGGAGGGTGACAGAACCTCACAGGTATTTTCAATGGGTAGGGGTACTAGGCAGGGGTGCTCTCTCTCCCCCCTCCTATTTGCCCTTGTAATAGAACCCCTGTCAGCTAAAATTAGGACCAGCTCTCTGGTTGAGGGCTTTAAATATGGTGCACTCCATAAAAAGTTCATGTCGTATGCAGGCGACATCTTGCTTTTGATGGGAAACCCAGGCCCCTCTTTGCAAGCTGTAATGGACATAGTCACTGAATTTGGCATTTATTCAGGGTTGACTAATATCGGACCAAGTCAGCCCTGTTGCCACTGGATTGAGCTCTTTACCCCCAGTTATTTTCTTTCTGGCCGGTGCCTATAGTGGGGCAATTCAGATAACTGGGAATCATAGTCTTGGCTGAGATAGTGGACTATGGCCGTTTGGACATATTTCCCATGCTGTCACGGTTTAGGGATAAGGTGAAATTGTGGTCTAAACTACTGCTGTCAGTGGCGGGTAGTGTTAATTTAGCAAAAATTATATTAATGCACCCAGCTGCTCTATTTCCTTCACAATACACCTGTGGTTATATTTAGTGTTGAGCGAACACGGACTGTATTATTCGTGTTCGTACCGAATAATTGGATTTTTTTTACCCGAACACGGACACTTTACTGTATGTTCGGGTAAAAATCCGTGTTCGGTCGTTTTATTTCCGGGTTTTGCATGCTTTGGCGCTCTTTTCATGGCGGGCTTTCAACAGCCAATCAACAATCGTTTAACTGGTGTGCCTTAAGCCATCCCAGCCATGCCTGCAAATGTCTTAGTAGCTGTGATTGGCCGTCTGAAGCATGTGACCAAGTCTTTATAAGTTCGAGGCAGCCGCCGCAGCAGCGTCATTCTGCTGCTTAGCTAAGGGACAGAGCACACATCAATGTGCTGGCTGCTGATTAGGGAAAGATAGGCAGGAAAAAACCATTTGTGTCCGGATAGAATTGAGGGACAGGTCGGAGTGTTTAGGCAGGGCGAGTTGTAGGCATTTTAGGGATAGAGTCTGCTGAATTATAGGGTCAGTGTCTTCTACAAACTACAATCGATATTGCTGTGTGGGGGGTGGGGTGAATCTGCACTCAATCCTGATCTACGATCTCTTCTCAATCCTGTTAGGGACAGAGTCTGCTGAATTTTAGGGAAACTGTGTTCTACAAACTACAATCGATATTGCTGTGTGGTGTGGGATTGGAGATAGGCAGGTGTCAGTGATCCACATCCATTTTTCTGTGTGTGAGCTGCAGTGAACACAATCTTTTTGGGCTGCAGTGAACACAATCTTTTTGGGCTGCAGTGAACACAATCTTTTTGGGCTGCAGTGAACACAATCTTTTTGGGGTGCAGTGAACAAAATCTTTTTGGGGTGCAGTGAACACAATCCTTTTTGGTGTGCAGTGAACACAATCTTTGTGGGGTGCAGTGAACAAAATCCTTTGTGGGGTGCAGTGAACACAATCTTTTTGGGGTGCAGTGAACAAAATCCTTTTTGGGGTGCAGTGAACAACATCCTTTTTGGGGTGCAGTGAACACAATCTTTTTGGGGTGCAGTGAACAAAATCCTTTGTGGGGTGCAGTGAACACAATCTTTTTGGGGTGCAGTGAACACAATCTTTTTGGGGTGGAGTGAACAACATCCTTTTTGGGGTGCAGTGAACAAAATCCTTTTTGGGGTGCAGTGAACAAAATCATTTTTGGGGTGCAGTGAACACAATCTTTTTGGGGTGCAGTGAACACAATCTTTGTGGGGTGCAGTGAACACAATCTTTTTGGGGTGGAGTGAACAACATCCTTTTTGGGGTGCAGTGAACAACATCCTTTTTGGGGTGCAGTGAACACAATCTTTTTGGGGTGCAGTGAACACAATCTTTGTGGGGTACAGTGAACAGAATCTTTGTGGGGTGCAGTGAACACAATCTTTGGGGGGTACAGTGAACACAATCTTTTTGGGGTGCAGTGAACACAATCTTTGTGGGGTGCAGTGAACACAATCTTTTTGGGGTGGAGTGAACAAAATCATTTTTGGGGTGCAGTGAACAACATCCTTTTTGGGGTGCAGTGATCAAAATCCTTTTTGGGGTGCAGTGAACACAATCTTTTTGGGGTGCAGTGAACAAAATCCTTTGTGGGGTGCAGTGAACAGAATCTTTGTGGGGTACAGTGAACACAATCTTTGGGGGGGTACAGTGAACACAATCTTTTTGGGGTGCAGTGAACACAATCTTTGTGGGGTACAGTGAACAGAATCTTTGTGGGGTGCAGTGAACACAATCTTTGGGGGGTACAGTGAACACAATCTTTTTGGGGTGCAGTGAACACAATCTTTGGGGGGTACAGTGAACACAATCTTTTTGGGGTGCAGTGAACACAATCTTTGTGGGGTGCAGTGAACACAATCTTTGGGGGGGTACAGTGAACACAATCTTTTTGGGGTGCAGTGAACAACATCCTTTTAGGGTGCAGTGAACACAATCTTTGTGGGGTGCAGTGAACAACATCCTTTTAGGGTGCAGTGAACACAATCTTTGTGGGGTACAGTGAACAGAATCTTTGTGGGGTGCAGTGAACACAATCTTTGGGGGGTACAGTGAACACAATCTTTGTGAGGTGCAGTGAACACAATCTTTGTGGGGTGCAGTGAACACAATCATTGTGGGGTGCAGTGAACTCAATCTTTGTGGGGTACAGTGAACACAATCTCATACTTCTGAAGATTTGAGGGTGCTGCCTGTTCCATACTCCCCCTACTCCTCATCTAGCCTTTTAGGGGTACAAACAATAGTAATTGGGGCCTAGTGTGGTTGTGTACGTGTGATATACATACACTTTTTTTGGATCATATTTTCTATTCCGCTATTTAATCAAAAACCTTTGGGGATCAGTTAAATTGGGGGATAGTCTGTGTTGGTACGTGTGAGAGAGATCCACCTTTCCAAGTTGTTGGGGTTCATCTCATACTTCTGAAGGTTTGAGGGTGCTGCCTGTTCCATACTCCCCCTACTCCTAGCCTTTTAGGGGTACAAACAATAGTAATTGGGGCCTAGTGTGGTTGTGTACGTGTGATATACATACACTTTTTTTGGATCATATTTTCTATTCCGCTATTTAATCAAAAACCTTTGGGGATCAGTTAAATTGGGGGATAGTCTGTGTTGGTACGTGTGAGAGAGATCCACCTTTCCAAGTTGTTGGGGTTCATCTCATACTTCTGAAGGTTTGAGGGTGCTGCCTGTTCCATACCCCCCCTACTCCTCATCTAGCCTTTTAGGGGTACAAACAATAGTAATTGGGGCCTAGTGTGGTTGTGTACGTGTGATATACATACACTTTTTTTGGATCATATTTTCTATTCCGCTATTTAATCAAAAACCTTTGGGGATCAGTTAAATTGGGGGATAGTCTGTGTTGGTACGTGTGAGAGAGATCCACCTTTCCAAGTTGTTGGGGTTCATCTCATACTTCTGAAGGTTTGAGGGTGCTGCCTGTTCCATACTCCCCCTACTCCTAGCCTTTTAGGGGTACAAACAATAGTAATTGGGGCCTAGTGTGGTTGTGTACGTGTGATATACATACACTTTTTTTGGATCATATTTTCTATTCCGCTATTTAATCAAAAACCTTTGGGGATCAGTTAAATTGGGGGATAGTCTGTGTTGGTACGTGTGAGAGAGATCCACCTTTCCAAGTTGTTGGGGTTCATCTCATACTTCTGAAGGTTTGAGGGTGCTGCCTGTTCCATACTCCCCCTACTCCTAGCCTTTTAGGGGTACAAACAATAGTAATTGGGGCCTAGTGTGGTTGTGTACGTGTGATATACATACACTTTTTTTGGATCATATTTTCTATTCCGCTATTTAATCAAAAACCTTTGGGGATCAGTTAAATTGGGGGATAGTCTGTGTTGGTACGTGTGAGAGAGATCCACCTTTCCAAGTTGTTGGGGTTCATCTCATACTTCTGAAGGTCTGAGGGTGCTGCCTGTTCCATACTCCCCCTACTCCTAGCCTTTTAGGGGTACAAACAATAGTAATTGGGGCCTAGTGTGGTTGTGTACGTGTGATATACATACACTTTTTTTGGATCATATTTTCTATTCCGCTATTTAATCAAAAACCTTTGGGGATCAGTTAAATTGGGGGATAGTCTGTGTTGGTACGTGTGAGAGAGATCCACCTTTCCAAGTTGTTGGGGTTCATCTCATACTTCTGAAGGTTTGAGGGTGCTGCCTGTTCCATACTCCCCCTACTCCTAGCCTTTTAGGGGTACAAACAATAGTAATTGGGGCCTAGTGTGGTTGTGTACGTGTGATATACATACACTTTTTTTGGATCATATTTTCTATTCCGCTATTTAATCAAAAACCTTTGGGGATCAGTTAAATTGGGGGATAGTCTGTGTTGGTACGTGTGAGAGAGATCCACCTTTCCAAGTTGTTGGGGTTCATCTCATACTTCTGAAGGTTTGAGGGTGCTGCCTGTTCCATACTCCCCCTACTCCTCATCTAGCCTTTTAGGGGTACAAACAATAGTAATTGGGGCCCAGTGTGGTTGTGTACGTGTGATATACATACACTTTTTTTGGATCATATTTTCTATTCCGCTATTTAATCAAAAACCTTTGGGGATCAGTTAAATTGGGGGATAGTCTGTGTTGGTACGTGTGAGAGAGATCCACCTTTCCAAGTTGTTGGGGTTCATCTCATACTTCTGAAGGTTTGAGGGTGCTGCCTGTTCCATACCCCCCCTACTCCTCATCTAGCCTTTTAGGGGTACAAACAATAGTAATTGGGGCCTAGTGTGGTTGTGTACGTGTGATATACATACACTTTTTTTGGATCATATTTTCTATTCCGCTATTTAATCAAAAACCTTTGGGGATCAGTTAAATTGGGGGATAGTCTGTGTTGGTACGTGTGAGAGAGATCCACCTTTCCAAGTTGTTGGGGTTCATCTCATACTTCTGAAGGTTTGAGGGTGCTGCCTGTTCCATACCCCCCCTACTCCTCATCTAGCCTTTTAGGGGTACAAACAATAGTAATTGGGGCCTAGTGTGGTTGTGTACGTGCGAGATACATGCACTTTTTTTGATCATATTTCCTATTCCGCTATTCAATAAAAACCTTTGAGGATCAATTGAATTGCGGGATAGTCTGTGTCGGTACGTGTGAGATCCACCTTTCCAAGTTTTTGGGGTTCATCTCATACTTCTGAAGATTTGAGGGTGCTGTCTGTTCCATACTCCTCCTACTCCTCATCCATCCTTTTAGGGGTAGAAACAATAGTAATTGGGGCCTAGTGTGGTTTTGTACGTGCGAGATACATACACTTTTTTGGATCATATTTCCTATTCCGCTATTCAATAAAAACCTTTCTAGGGCAAGATCTTAAATTACAGAAATATGAGGAGACCGTCAAATAAGGGCCGTGGCCTGGGTCGTGGTGCTGCTGGTAGAGCTCCTGTTGCAAGGAGAGGACGTGGTCGATCTGTGCCAGCTACACGCACAAGTGAAACACCTTCCTCAAGTGTGAGTAGGCGACAGAACCTGCATCAGTATTTGGTAGGGCATCAAACGCCCCTAGAAGTGATGAGGCCAGAACAAGTTGAGGCGATAGTAGATTGGTTTGCTGCTGACAGTGCCTCCAGTTCCTTCACATTGTCTCCCACCCAGTCTACTGCAGAAAGGTCAGAGTTGGCACCTGCAGCCAATGTCCAACCGTCTTTCACCTCACCCCCTTGCAAATCAGGCCAGCAGTCTGAGCCCCAAGCCATACAGCAGTCTCTTATTCTTTTTGAGGACTCTGTCAGCAGGGTTTCCCAGGGCCATCCACCTAGCCCTGCCCCAGAAGTGGAAGAGATTGAGTGCAGCGATGCCCAACCACTTATTTCTCAAGATGAGTACATGCAAGGATCATCGCAGCACGTCTCCGATGATGACGAAACGCAGGTGCCAACTGCTGCGGCGTTCAGCATTGTGGAGACCGACAAGGAGGGCAGGGGTGAAGACTGGGTGGAAGATGATGTGGAGGACGATGAGGTCCTCGACCCCACATGGAATGAACGTCATGCAGGTGACCTGAGTAGTTTGGAGGAAGAGGCGGTGGTCGCACAGAGCCACCAGCACAGCAGAAGAGGGAGCAGGGTGCAGAAGCGGAGCGGCCGTGCCCTAGACACTACGCCCGCTACTGCCCAACGCAGCAAGGGAACGAGCGCACCAAAGTCAGCTCAAAGGAGTTCTCTAGCGTGGAAGTTCTTTAGAAAATGTGCTGATGACAGGACACGAGTGGTTTGCACCCTGTGCAATCAGAGCTTGAAGCGAGGCATAAACCTTCTCAACCTGAGCACAACCTGCATGATCAGGCATCTAAGTGCAAAGCACGAGCTGCAGTGGAGTACACACCTTCAAAACCAAGAAACGTCTCTGGCTCATCCTGCTTCCTCTTCTGCTGCAGTCTCGGCCGCTCCAGCCACATCTGTAGTGATACCGGCACCTGCCACCCCGCAAACAGACGATCTGTCAGCAACACCACCACCTGGGTCACCAACAACCATCTCCACAATGTCCCGTGGAAGCGTTCAGCTTTCCATCTCCCAAACACTTGAGAGGAAGAGGAAGTACCCCCCTACCCACCCGCGATCCCTGGCCCTGAATGCCAGCATTTCAAAATTATTGGCCTTTGAAATGCTGTCATTCCGTCTGGTGGAGACGCACAGTTTTAAAAACCTTATGTCGGTGGCTGTCCCACAGTACGTCGTGCCCAGCCGCCACTACTTTTCCAGGCAAGCCATCCCTTCCCTGCACAACCAAGTGGGGGAAAATATCAGGTGTGCACTGCGCAACGCCATCTGTGCCAAGGTCCACCTAACTACGGATACGTGGACCAGTAAGCACGGTCAGGGGCGTTATATCTCCCTAACGGCACACTGGGTAAATGCAGTGGCGGATGGGCCTGAGGCGGATAGCAATTTGGCGCATGTCCTTCCACCACCGAGGATTGCAGGGCGCTTCAGTTTGCCTCCTGTTCCTAACTCCTCCTACTCCGCTTCCTCATCCTCTACCGCCTCCTCATCCGGACAGCGTAACACCTTCACCACCAACTTCAGCACGGCCAGGGGTAAACGACAGCAGGCAGTTTTACAACTTGCCTGTTTGGGGGACAAACCACACACCGCGCAGGAGTTGTGGAGGAGCATGGAACAGCAGACAAATGAGTGGTTGCTGCCAGCGAGCCTCAAGCCCGGCCTGGTGGTGTGCGATAACGGGCGAAATCTCATAGCAGCTCTGGGCCTAGCCGGTTTGACGCACATCCCTTGCCTGGCGCATGTGCTGAATTTGGTGGTGCAGAGGTTCCTTAAAAACTACCCCGATATGTCAGAGCTGCTGCAGAAAGTGCGGGCCGTTTGTGCGCACTTTCGGTGTTCTCACCCTGCTGCTGCTCGCCTGGCAGCGCTGCAGCGTAACTTCGGCCTTCCCGCTCACCGCCTCATATGTGACGTGCCCACAAGGTGGAACTCCACCTTGCACATGCTGGAAAGACTGTGCGAGCAGCAGCAGGCCATAGTGGAGTTTCAGCTGCAGCACGCACGCGTGAGTCGCTCTGCGGAACAGCACCACTTCACCACCAATAACTGGGCCTCCATGCGAGACCTGTGTGCCTTGTTGCGCTGTTTTGAGTACTCCACCAACATGGCAAGTGGCAATGACGCCGTTCTCAGCTTAACTATCCCACTTCTATGCCTCCTTGAAAAAACAATTCGGGAGATGATGGAAGAGGATGTGGCACAGGATGAGGAGGAGGAGGAGGATGAAGAGGTAACATTTCCAAGGCTTTCAGGGCAGTCATTCGCAAGGGGCTCCGAGGGTGGGTTCCTGCACACGCAAACGCCAGGGACGCAATTGTCCAGCAGGGGCACAGTTCTGGAGGATGAGGAGGATGAGGAGGAGGAGGAGCTGGAGGAGGAGATGGAACCATGTTCACAGCAGGGTGGCACCCAGGCCAGCTCATGGCCATCACTGGTGCGTGGCTGGGGGGATACAGAGGACACGGACGATACACCTCCCACAGAGGACAGCCTTTCGTTGCCTCTGGGCAGCCTGGCACACATGAGCGATTACATGCTGCAGTGTCTCCACAACGACCGCCGAGTTGCCCACATTCTAACTTGTGCTGATTACTGGGTGGCCACGCTGCTGGATCCCCGTTACAAGGACAACGTACCGTCCTTAATTCACTCACTGGAGCGCGATCGCAAGATGCGCGAGTACAAGCGCACGCTGGTAGACGCCATGCTGCTGGCATTCCCATCTGACAGCGGGGCCACAGTGGAAGCACAAGGCAGAGGAGGAGGAGGAGGAGGTCGCCAACGCAACCAGGGCACCGCCAGCACCTCAGAAGGCAGGGTTAGCATGGCCGAAATGTGGAAAAGCTTTGTCAGCACGCCACAACAAACAGCAGCACCAGCAGCTCAGATGGAACGTCTTAGCAGGAGGCAGCATTTTACAAACATGGTGGAGCAGTATGTGTGCACACGCCTACATGTAGTGAATGACGGGTCTGCCCCCTTCAACTTCTGGGTCTCCAAATTGGGCACATGGCCTGAGCTTGCCCTTTACGCCTTGGAGGTGCTGGCGTGCCCTGCAGCCAGTGTATTATCTGAACGGGTATTTAGCACGGCTGGGGGCGTTATAACAGACAAGCGCAGCCGCCTGTCCAGAGACAATGTGGACAAGCTCACGTTCATTAAAATGAACCAGGCATGGATCCCACGGGACTTTTCCGTACCTTATGCAGAATAGCAATGGATACCGACCTTACCCACCCATTGTTCCATTTTTGCTCTTTCTCACTCTTTTGGGGTGTACCCTCATTTAAAATTTTTGAAAAGAAGCAGTGTTGGCTACCTCGTCCTCCTCCTCAGGGCCAGATTAATGTAGGGGCTATTGGAGCTGCAGCTCCAGGCCCCTACCTTTTATATAGGCCCCGGGTTGGCCATATTCACTGTTACCGCTCTTCTGTCACTTGTAAACACAGAAGTCTGGCTTCTATGCTCGCTTCCCCAGGCAGCACCCTCAGAACCTCCCCACACAGCGTGAAGGCCGGACAAGGAGGGACAGTTGGCGATGCATGGATGTGTTTATGGGCTTCAGAGACAGCATCCCATGTTGAATTAGGCATGCATGGCTGCACCCTTCCTCCTCTGGGTGCATGGCAAGGCACGGCCCTTAAGGCCCTTCAAAATCCTCAGCACCAAGCCCATGATGCTGTTAATCCGGCCCTGGTCCTCCTCCACCGCCGCTTCCACCTACACCGCCCATAGGTGTGCGCAGCCTATTGCATTAAGGTGTGCACCCCAAAGTTGAAATACACATGCATGTGTTTGCCAGCAGGGAGAGTAATGTATCGGGGCCATGTACCTGTAGGCAAGGAGAAATAGAGCAGAGCAGGTCCCAGGGAGATCTTTCCCATCTCCTCACTGGCAATGCTATGTGCCCTAGGTGATTAGGGTGTGCCCAGGCACACCCAGCACACCCTGTGCGCACGCCTATGTCACCGCCACATCCACCACCACCTCAACCTCCCTCCTACTCCATATGGGCCTCGTCCTTCAGAGATGAAGAAGAACATTGTTTTATTTTTCTGTTTTTTTTTGTTGTTTTAAGTTATTTCCCTATCCACATTTGTTTGCAGAGCACTTGCCATGCTCTTAATTACGTTTTGCTGCCATTTGCAGCACTCTAGCCCTTTCCTTTGGTGTTTTAGAGCCATTTTAGTGCCTTAAAGTTCGGGTCCCCATTGACTTCAATGGGGTTCGGTGTCCGGGAAAAGTTCGGTAAAAGTCCGGGACACGGACCCGGACTTTTTTTTAAAGTTCGGCCGAACCCGTCGAACACGGACATCTAGGTGTCCGCTCAACCCTAGTTATATTCCTTAAAATATTTTGAGTGGTAAGTTCCATATTTTGCTCACTACTATGAAAATTGGGTCCAGCTAGAGTCAGGTTGGAACAACTCCAGAGGTCTAAGGAGACTGGGGGCCTAGCTTTCCTGAACCCCTGGCTGTACTATCTGGCAGCCCTGCTGCAGCAGCTGCTACACGGCATGAATGATGTATCAGCTGAGGGAGAAACACACAGTGATAAAACATTAGCTGTGGCATTACACTGTGTAGAAGCTCAGACTTTCCCGGAAGCCCTTGAGGCCCAGCTCTTCTTAAAGTCCAACAAAAGGTACCCCACGTATAGGCTACTACATAAGATTTGGTTCAAAGTAAAACAACTACAAAGAGTGTCAGGATTTACTAGTTAAAGCCCTATCTGGAATAACAATACTTACCAGGAACTGGCAAAGCTGCAGTGTGTAGCCCGATGGCTAACATATGGTGTTACTCAACTCCGTCAAATTTGAAGCAATGGCAGGTTACTCCCCTTTGCCCAGAGGCAAGCCAGATATGGATTGTCAAACAAAATGTACTTCCCCTACCTTCAATGGCAGCAAGCTATTAAAGCGCAAGCATCCTTAGAGCAGACGGTGTTATCTCCCACTCCTCTTTTCAGTATGATGCAGCAATCCATATCCTCTAAAGGGTTCATCTCCAGGTGCTATGCGATGCTGCTGCCAGAGTACCTGGAGAATTCGCCCAACACGACTGTGGAAAAATGGGTGGAGGATGTTGGTGATATAGATGGGGATGAGTGGCCGGAGGCCCTGGAATCTGTCCACAGCTGTTCTTTAAATGTAACCCAAAGACTGTCCCAACTATACAGTATCTCACAAAAGTGAGTACACCCCTCACATTTTTTTAAATTGTTTATTATATCTTTTCATGTGACAACACTAAAGAAATGACATTTTGCTACAGTGTAAAGTAGTGAGTGTACAGCTTGTATAATAGTGTAAATTTGCTGTCCCCTCAAAACAACTCAACACACAGCCATTAATGTCTAAACTGCTAAAAAACTAAAGTGAGTACACCGTAAGTAAAAATGTCAAAATTGGGCCCAATGTGCCAATATTTTGTGTGGCCACAATTTTTTTCCAGCACTTTCTTAACCTTCTTGGTCATGGAGTTCACCAGAGCTTCACAGGTTGCCACTGGAGTCCTCTTCCACTCCTCCATGATGACATCACGGAGCTGGTGGATGTTAGAGACCTTGTGCTCCTCCACCTTCCATTTGAGGATGCCCCACAGAGGTTCAATAGGGTTTAGGTCTGTAGACATGCTTGGCCAGTCCATCACCTTTACCCTCAGCTTCTTTAGCAAGGCAGTGGTTGTCTTGGAGGTGTGTTTGGGGTCGTCATCATGTTGGAATACTGCCCTGCGGCCCAGTCTTTGAAGAGAGGGGATCATGCTCTGCTTTGGTATATAACAGTACATGTTGTCGTTCATGGTTCCCTCAATGAACTGTAGCTCCCCAGTGCCGGCAGCACTCCTGCAGCCCCAGCCCTAGACAATCCCACCACC
This sequence comes from Pelophylax lessonae, assembly GCF_965119305.1. Classification (NCBI taxonomy): domain Eukaryota; kingdom Metazoa; phylum Chordata; class Amphibia; order Anura; family Ranidae; genus Pelophylax; species Pelophylax lessonae. The sequence continues at coordinate 205,579,769 of NC_138778.1, forward strand.
ATGCTTGACTGTAGGCAAGACACACTTGTCTTTGTACTCTCACCTGGTTGCCGCCACACACGCTTGACACCATCCGAACCAAATACGTTTTTCTTGATCTCATCAAGTAATCCATGTCCTTAGTCTGCTTGTCTTCAGCAAACTGTTTGTGGGCTTTCTTGTGCATCATCTTTAGAAGAGGCTTCCTTCAGGGACGACAGCCATGCAGACCAATTTGATGCAGTGTGCAGCGTATGGTCTGAGCACTGACAGGCTGACCCCCCACCCCTTCAACCTCTGCTGCAATGCTGGCAGCACTCATACATTTATTTCTCAAAGACAACCATTAGATATGATGCTGAGCATGTGCACTCAACTTCTTTGGTTGACCATGGCGAGGCCTATTCTGAGTACAACCAGTCCTTTTAAATCGCTGTATGGTCTTGGTCACCGCGCTGCAGCTCAGTTTCAGGGTCTTGGCAATCTTCTTCTAGCTTAGGCCATCTTTATGTAGAGCAACAATTATTTTTTCTGATGCTCAGAGTGTTCTTTGCCATAAGGTGCAATATTGAACTTCCAGTGACCGGTATGAGAGAGTGAGAGCGATAACTCCAAATTTAACACACCTGCTCCTCATTCACACCTGAGACATTGTAACACTAACAAGTCACATGACTCCGGGGAGGAAAAATGGCTAATTGGGCCCAATTTGGACATTTTCACTCAGGAGTGTACTCACGTTTGTTGCCAGCGGTTTAGACATTACTGGCTGTGTGTTGAATTATTTTGAGGGGACAGCAAATTTACACTGTTATACAAGCTGTACACTCACTACTTTACATTGTAGGAAAGTGTAATTTCTTCAGTGTTGTCACATGAAAAGATATAATAAAATATTTACAAAAATGTCAGGGGTGTACTCACTTTTGTGAAATACTGTATATACTATTGGGGGCTCTTCATACCCCACTTAAATTTTTTACTCTTGGACTCCGCCCAGACCCATTGTGTACGAGATGCAAGGTAGCTAAGGGGGACCCGATACATCTTCTTTGGCGGTGCCCAAAGTTGCACCACTTTTGGACTGGCATAGTAAACACCATTAACAATACTTGCCAAGTAACTGTCTCTCTTGACCCTAAACTTTGCTTATTGGGTATATTGGATGAGGTTATAAAGGACATATATGTCAGAGAGGCGGTGTCCAGAGCACTGTTCCAAGCTTTTCTTGCAACATTGGATCTCTCAAACCTCTCCAACTTTAGAGATGTGGTTAGCCAACATGGGATTAACTTTGAGATATGAGCACTTGATATATTAGCATAAAGGCAGCCCGACCCCGTTCAATAAGATATGGGGATGCTGGCTTGCTACCTCTGGCTTGGCTCCATTGGACCTAATTCTTGATATGCTATTAACTTAAAGTGGAAACTCAACTGCTCCGTGAGTCACCTTGGAATGAGTATAATTTAAAGTACTGGGGAAGAGATATGGTGAGAATGTTTTTCTAAACCATACCTAGGGATGCCTACACTGTGAGACATAACGACTAATTACATCTTAGGTTTAATTGGTTTTATAAACCTGCTTTGTCTTTGTACAAGAACATTATTCTACCTTGTATTCTGCAAAGTATTGTATAATGTAATACTTCGGAATGTGAATTATTTATTACACTTTATTGTGATTTATAAAAAATAAAATCGCTGATCACTGCCATTACTAGTAAAAAATAATTAAAAAATAAAAATATCCTATAGTTTGTAGACGCTATAACTTTTGTGCAAACCATTCAATACAGTATACGCTTATTGGGATTTTTTTTACCAAAAATATGTAGCAGAATACATATTGGCCTAAATTGATGAAGAAGTTTTTCTTATTTTTCAAAATGTTTTACATTTTTTTTTGGATATGTTTTATAGCAGAAAGAAAACAATAATGTTGTTTTTTTTTTTTTTTTTTTTTCAAAATTCTTTTTTTTTTTGTTTATAGTGCAAAAAAAAAAAAAAACGCAGAGGTGATCAAATACCACCAAAAGAAAGCTCTATTTGTGTGAAAAAACACAAAAAGGACATCAATGTTGTTTGTGTACAGTGCCGCATTACCGCACAATTGTCAGTTAAATTAACGCAATGCCGTATCGTAAAAAAATGGCCTGGTCATGAAGGAGGGTAAACCTTCTGGGGCTGAAGTGGTTAAAATTAATTCAATAGCATTTTTGGTTTGTGGTGCTCAGATGCAGTGAAGATCTGCTTTAAAGAGTTGACCCTTGTGTTATACCCTTTACATCTTAAGACCATTTATAATCCTGATCACGCCTGTGTTCTATCCAGTCACAGTTTACGTTTTAGTCATTTTTGAGGAACGGTGCCAAATGCTTCAGCAGCATTTAAATACACTACATCTACAGCCAGTTCTCTTTTTACATCCTCATAAAATGAAAACAAATTTAATTATTAACATTGTTCGCTCATAAATCCATGCTGGCTACCACTTATAATATTACATACTCTTGTATGTAGTCCCTTACCAATCCTTCAGACATCTTTCCTTCAACAGACAAATTTGTTGGGTGAAGACCTTGATTCCCAAAGACCACATTTGCAAAGTGCCAAAGTACAATGATACCAAGCCATTAAAGAGTTTCTGCATATTAGAAGCAGTGGCTTAGCAATAACTAAGCTAAACTTCTTAAGAACTCATGGGTGTAAGCCATCTGGCCTAGGTGCTACTTTAGAATATGTTTCTGGAAAATATCAAATATACTGTTCTGAATTTAAAACTGTGCCAGGGCCTTTCTCATATTTTGCATCAGCACATCATGCTCATTCAGAGATAATATGTATACACATAGCTAAAAAAAACACATTTTGTTTTTTTACTATTTTACCCACTTTTACGTTTTCAGTTTTTGCTCAAACCTGGTGTTTTTTTTTCTTATTAATATAATGACTCTTTAGGGGAATTTATGCGCTTTTTTCTTTGATTTACTTTTGCACTCCTTGTAAAATTATTTGTAATGCTGAAATGATGAAAATGTTGGTGTTTTTTGAGTGACTGTCACTATGTTCATCAGTGAAAATACAGTCCTTCCTGCAAAGTGACCAATACTCAACTTTCCATCTACCCATGCCGCCAACTCTTCTAGGTTGAAGACGAAGCCTGCTCAATGATCTTCTGGATCCAGGCTCACTTCCTGGTGTGTCAGGTGCCTGGTTTCCCTGCTGTGGTTCCCTCTACTGTACCAACTCCTGCATCTTGTAAAGTAGGGGCCGGCGGAGGAAACCACAGAGCACAGACAACCCTGGAAGTGTGGAACGCAGTGGATCTTTGAGGAAACCTCATTCTTCAACCCTAAACAGTTTGGTGATGTGAGTAGTGGCACAGGTATTAATAGTGACAGAACCCTTCCCGGATCAAGTGTATAATTCAGAGGTTTGAACGACTCACCTCCGGAGCTTCTGCCGTACATCCTGGTTCTTGATTTCATTTTTCAGGTCCTCAAAATCCTGTGCTGAGGTGAGATTGCAGAACACCCTGTAGTCATTGTACGGTGGAATACCATGGTCCCTGCCCCGTTGGATATTGATGGCTGCAAGGTCCAAAGACACAGTATGCACAGCAGCAAAAAGTTTCTCAGTGAGCTCCAGACTGAGTAGTTCTGTGGGGACCCTCATCTTACCAGGCACCCCAAAGAGCCCTCGAAGAATAGGGTCTATCCCTCCCTCCTGGAGCAACCTGAATGGACTGAAGAAGGCCTTGTGCAATGGGAGATGGCCTTCTTTGATAGGTTGAAAGGTTTCATTCAGTCGATAGATGATAGGGTTAATGAGGGTGTGCCCAAATCTTAAAGCAGCAGTGGCAAAGGCATTGAAGATTGCACTGTTGACATTAGGGTCGTAGCCTTTATACTCCCCCAGCATTCTCATTCCAAGTTCTCCAAGAATCTTTGGAAGCCAATGGGTGAAGGTAATGTGCTGCATTTGAGCGCCAACAATTTTTCTGGCCTCATGGTAGATCTTATCTCCGTTCCAGTTCGGGTTGAGCTTCAGTAGATGTTCTGCAATACGGTTATGCTCTCGAAACCATAAGGTGTGCATGGCAGTAAGGGCAAGCTGCTCATTAGCTCGATGGTCTCCAGCTAGAAAACACGGGACTGAACTTTCTCGCTCATCCCGCATACATTCTGTAGGAGGTCCGTGAGCATAAGGCATTATGGGCTTTCCAAAAGTCATCACTCCACTGGCTTTCAACAGACCCCTCTGCTTTGTCAGATCTCTGAGCTGTAAGGACTCGTGCTCAGAACTCCCGTACACATTGGAGGCATCAATGTAAGCAGTGAGCAGATTTACCTGCTCTCGGTAATAGGCCGAGTCCATAAGAAGAGAGGTCACTCCGCTGCCACAAACTGGGCTGGATCGGGCAAAAAACATGCAGTGTCCATTTTTTAAACGAGGATCATTCTCAGGCATGCTGATGGGAAAGCATGGAGGATCATTGGTACACACCTGGCTGCAAGGTGCTCCATCAGAGAATCTGGACATGCCTAGTGCTGGAATGGTCTGGTCTAGGTCATGATCCAGAAACTGACCCCATTGCATGAGCATGTGTGTGTACTGGGCATCTGGAGTGATGGTTTCTGTGCCAATCATGGTGGTAGACACCAGACGAGGGAGCGGTAAAGGCAGTACACCTGACTCATCCGATGCACCTCGGGGGTGGTTAAAGCCATTCTGGTAGGCGGGCTTGAGAAGGCGCTGGAAAGCAGTGACGGATGCTCCCCACATTGGATGCCGCAGGTTGTTACATGTACCATCGTAGGTGCGGTAACGTTGGTGGAAACAAATATCCGAGCAGTTAGGTGTCCTCCTGTGAGCAGAGCATCCCGAGATGTTGGCGATCATGCTGATGTAATGTGGGGAAACCAGATCCCTATAGTGATAACCTGTATGGAGTAGAACTGAGAAGGTTATAGACTCTTAAAACACTAACTTACCATCCAACCATAATTCTTCTGTGCTGCCTGAGATACAAAATAAAAGTTGCCCAAATAAGAATATTTACGGTTGGATAGTTGGGATGTTACTATATGTCATTCAATCTTAGTCTGGACCTCCCTATAGACTACACTGCAGTTTAGCAATGGTCCAGGACCCACTAGACATTATATAAGCAAAAGCACACTTACAAGGTCACCCCTTTGCTCTTCTGTCGTCAGGTTTGCATAGTTAGATTAACATCATTGTCCTCTTTGGCTTCCAGGATGAACTGTGGTGCGTGTTGTTTTCTATACCTGTCTGGAATTCAGCTTTAACCAGCCATGGACATTAGGCATACTAAACACACCCTACAAGCAACATCGCTGTAAGGCAGTATAGTTCTTTAAATTTATTGGCCTACCTGTGCTGTTCAGATCTTCCGGCAGGCCTTGCTGCACATGTTCCTCTATCAGTTCAAGGGTCCTTTCCAGGATCTCTGCTGCGCGAACAGTTTCGATGGCCTGAGGGTCACGGGGGTAACGGGCCAGTGCAAGGAGATCACTAGGTGACTTGGGTAATCTGCATAAAGATAATGGTCTCATTTTTGTAGGATGTGTCATTGTGTTCTACCATGACAGCAAAGGACAGAAGTTGACGTTAAAGAGGACCTGTACCATGGAAGCCATGCAAAAAAAAAGTAGAGCCAAAAACGAGCTATTAGTATTGCCTGTCTCACTGCAGCTGATATCTTCCCCATCCCTACTAAAATACCATGCCTCGTTCCACATTACAAATCTGTGGTGGAGGCTAAAGCCCCGTACACTCGCGTCGAAAATTGGCAGGGAATTTTTGTCCGACGACCGATCTGCCGATTTTCGGCTTGTTAGTATGATGCTTCCGACAACCAACTCCGACTTTTCGGCAGAAAAAAATCTGGTGTGCAGACTATAAAATTTTTGTTGGCCGTCAACATAATGGCCGATTTTTGTGCAGTCAGTAGAGATTTCGACAGGGAAAAATCTGATGAGCAAGTCTGGGCATGCTCAGTGGAGAAAGAACACAAAGAAAGCAAACCAACACATGACATCACTTCTGAAGTAGAATTTTGTTGGGCGAGAAAATTCTTGTGCAGTCTAGGCACATTCCAACCAACAAAACACAACTCTGGACAAAAGACGGACGATCGGTCGGCCGATAATTGTTGCGTGTGTACGGGGCTTAAGTGCTTTGCTTCCTCATGTCAGAGCTGTCTCCTGGTGGTCTGATAATTAAATAATAATCATCAGACAGCAAGAGAGGAAGGACTGCTCCACAGAATAGGTGAAGCAGAAGCAGGGAGATCCTTGCACTGCAGGTCATCAAATATAGCTTATCCTCCAGCAAGGAGAACAGTGAGAAGCGCAGAAATGGCATCACCCAACAACACTACAAATCTACTGAGCCTAGCAGTCGGAGGCAGCAGTGCCTTACAACCTCACACTGCAGATGTCAATCTATGAGGCTACAGAACAGGAATGCCTAAGCACAGGAAGTGCTCTGAAATTTTTTAGGAGGAACTCAAGACAAAAGGTCAATTTTCAGGGTAGTTCCCAAAAGGGACATTTCTAAATGTCTTATATAATGCAACAAATCACTTTTTGAGTGCAGGCTCATTTTATTATGCCACTGGCAATCATCACAGCTTTTCAGGAGATTTGGTCTTATTTTTGTGAGACCGGGTCACAAAACTTTACCCTTTCTTTATAATAAGCTTGGAACCAGCTATGAAAAATGAATTGACAAAAATAAAAAAAACTAAAAAAAAAACTATAGTCAATATATTTTATTGTGTAAGTGAATAATAGAGTGCATAGCATTCTCAAATGCTTGCAGCTATCATCAAGAGGTGGTTTATGAAAGCCTTTTCAAGTGAAGTTGGGATAATATAAATATCTCACCAGTAGGAGAGAACTTTTGGACATGATAACCAGTTATGTAGCTATGAACATGGGTCTGATTTGCACCTCCAATAAACAGCATTTACACTACAATAACATTTGGCTTGGACTGTTGGAACACCATCTGCTCAGAATTTTATGCTGCATTTCTCAGAGTTCTCCATTCCTATAAACAAAAAAGGGAACTTCATTTTTTTTTTCTTTTGTATAAAAGCCTTTCTCTGAGCCAATTTCAATTTGGGGATCCAATTCCCTTTAGGAAAAAAAATAAATTGTCAATGTTTTAAAGGTTGTTTTAACAACTGCAGGTTGCAGATTGCACATCAATGTTGTATCTGCCAATATAAATGATGTTATGGGCATACATTTCTGTTTTGCCAATTTCTTCACTTCTATATAACTTGTATGATATTGTTTTAAATGAACACTAATATATTGGGTTGAACAATTAATAGATGTCATCACTTTGGTCACTTCCCTATTTTACATACTGTTTATTGGTTACATACATGATGAAAAGGCCTGCCCAGGCAAGAGTAAATCTTCAATTCCTAAACAGTGCATAAAGCCAATGAACTGATGCCTGAATATGAATTCATCTTCTGTGCACCGCTTGCAGTAATGAGTGATCCCTCCTTTGGTGAGCAATTATCACTGATCCCTCCCCTGCTGAGCAGTTATGAGTGATCCCTCCCCTGCTAAACAGTTATGAGTGATCCGTCCCCTACTGAGCAGTTATTTGTAATCCCTGCACTGCTGAGCAGTTATAAGTGATCCCTACCCTGCTGAGCAGTTATGAGTGATCCCTCCCCAGCTAAGCAGTTATGAATTACCCCCCCCCCCCCCCCCGCTGAGCAGTTATGAGTGATCCCTCCCCCCCGAGCAGGTATAAGTGATCCCTCTCCTGCTGAGAAGTTATGAGTGATCCCTTCAATGCTGAGCAGTTATCAGTGATCCCTTCCTGCTGAGCAGTTATGAGTGATCTCTCCCTTGCTGAGCGGTTACGAGTGATCCCTCTCTGACTGAGCAGTTATGAATGACCCCTCCCCAGCTGAGCAGTTATGAGTGATCTTTTGCTAGCTGAGCAGTTATGATTGATACCTCCTCCACTGAGCAGTTATGAGTGATTCCTCCCCTGCTGAGCAGTTATGAGTGATCCCTCCCCTGTTGAGCAGTTAGGAGTGATATCTCCTCTACTGTGCATTTAGGAGTGAATCCCTCTCTTCAGTGCAGTCATGAGTAATCCATACTGTACCGCTCAGCTAATAGTGATCCCTTCCCTGCTAAACAGTTATTTAGGATTCCTCTCCCACTGAGCAGTTACAATTGATCCCTCCCCCTGCTGAGCAGTTACAAGCAATTCCTCCCCAACTGAGCAGTTACAATTGATCCTTCCCCGATGAGCAGTTTCAAGCAATTCCTCCCCTGCTGAGCAGCTATAAGTGGTCCCTCCCCTGCAGAGTAGTCACAAATGATCCCTCCCCCAAGGAGTAACCATCTGCAGGAATAAACACTCATCAAAGTGTCAGAGATAAAAGCTATCTCGTGCTGTATTTCTCCATGTCAGCTCAAGCCCATCATTTTCATAACCGACTGTCATTTTCTAAAACTGTTTTGAATGTGACGGGTTGCTGTGGGGTAACACTAACAGTTCCTATTTTTGACACAGCACTGGTGCTCGCACAAGGAAGGGCTTCTTACCTACGGGGCAGCCATCTGTACCAGTGAGACTCCTCACCTGCTGAACAGGTATCTGTGGGTGGCGTTAAAGCTGCTGTTGACACTTTGGATGGCTTCTCGCAAGGACATCTCCACAAAGGAATCCCCGATTCGTGCCGTATCTGGGAAGATGCAGATAATCAGTCACCATCAATGGCACAGGACAAACTTACAAAAGACAATGGCACAATGGGGGTTGATTTACTAAAATGCAGGAGTGCAAAATCTGGTGCAGCTGTGCAATGTAGCCAATCAGCTTCTAACTTTCAGCTTGGAAAAAAAAAAAAACCTGGAAGCTGATTGATTACTATGAAGAGTTGCACCAGATTTTGCCCTCTCCAGTTTTAGTAAATCAAACCCTATGTGTATTTCAAAGTCCCTATTGCCACAGAACATTGTGATTGCATGGTTTGGTATATCTCAAAAAAAGAACATAAACCTTGAGATAGGAAGAAGTCAGCTGGCTCAGGCCCAGGTTGCCTGCTCAAGAAGCGTACTTACCTTGTGGCTGCACATCCAGCTGGACCGGCACAGAGCTGACCCCCATTGAGCTGGTGGCATGACAATGATACTGCCCACTATCCTTTATCACAGCCCTCTGGATATAGAGAGCCCCCGATTCCAGAACTGTGCGTCGCCCATCATTTGGTAGTTCTTCTCCTAATGACACAGAAACAGACAGACTAATGTAAAACAACTGATACGGATTTTACCTCTAGATTGCTGGGGTCCCTCCTCACTTCTTGTGACAGGGATAATGGTTTCATGAGACAGGAAGAAAAATTTTCCATCAGGAATACAGAATAAAATAAAAATATATTTTTCAGTAGAATAGAGGAAAGTTAGATCCCCTGTCACAGGGTCTGTGCCTCCACTGTATAATTTCCTTCATTTTCTGTCACAGGGACAGGAAGTGAGTGGAAATCTCTCTAGACTATAATAGGAGCCAAAAAAAAGTGAAAACCTGACGGAGTTCTACATCTTCCCTGCTCTATCCAAAACTGAAAAAAAAAAACATTTTGTCCATGACCAGGGTATCAAAGATGATTTTGTTTCTATAACTGCTTGACCAACACTCCCCCATATTTCTTTACCCAAGTAAAGCACCAGACACCATAACTGGTGTTTAATGGCCATAGCAGCCTTTTAATAAACCAAATTGTATAAATAACATACAGTGGGGATCGAAAGTTTGGGCACCCCAGGTAAAAGTTTGTATTAATGTGCATAAAGAAGCCAAGGAAAGATGGAACAATCTCCAAAAGGCATCAAATTACAGATTAGACATTCTTATAATATGTCAACAAAAGTTCGATTTTATTTCTATCATTTACACTTTCAAAATTACAGAAAACAAAAAAATGGCGTCTGCAAAAGTTTGGGCACCCTGCAGAATTTATAGCATGCACTGCCCCCTTTGCAAGGCTGAGACCTGCCAGGGTCATGGATTGTTCTCAATCATCGTCTGGGAAGACCAGGTGATGTCAATCTCAAAGGTTTTAAATGCCCAGACTCATCTGACCTTGCCCCAACAATCAGCACCATGGGATCTTCTAAGCAGTTGTCTAGAAAACTGAAACTGAAAATAGTTGACGCTCACAAAGCTGGAGAAGGCTATAAGAAGATAGCAAAGCGTTTTCAGATGTCAATATCCTCTGTTCGGAATGTAATTAAGAAATGGCAGTCATCAGGAACAGTGGAAGTTAAAGCAAGATCTGGAAGACCAAGAAAAATATCAGACAGAACAGCTCGCAGAATTGTGAGAAAAACAATTCAAAACCCACGTTTGACTGCACGATCCCTCCAGAAAGATCTGGCAGACACTGGAGTTGTGGTACACTATTCCACTATAAAGAGATACTTGTACAAATATGGTCTTCATGGAAAATCATCAGAAAAAAACCTCTTCTACGTCCTCACCACAAAAATCAGCGTATGAACTTTGCAAATGAACATATAGACAAGCCTGATACATTTTGGAAACAAGTTCTGTGGACCGATGAGGTTAAAATTGAACTTTTTGGCCGGAATGAGCAAAGGTACGTTTGGAGAAGAAGGGGCACAGAATTTAATGAAACGAACCTCTGTCCAACTGTTAAGCATGGGGGTGGATGAATCATGCTTTGGGGTTGTATTGCAGCCAGTGGCACAGGGAACATCTCACGAGTCAAAGGAAAAATTGATTCAATAAAATTTCCGCAAATTTTGGATGGTAACTTGATGCCATCTGTGAAAAAGCTGAAGTTAAAGAGAGGATGGCTTCTACAAATGGATAATGATCCTAAACACACCTCGAAATCCACGGGGGATTACATCAAGAGGCGTAAACTGAAGGTTTTGCCATGGCCTTCACAATCTCCTGACCTCAACATAATTGAAAAATCTATGGATAGACCTTAAAAGAGCAGTGCGTGACAGACAGGCCAGAAATCTTAAAGAACTGGAAGACTTTTGTAAGGAAGAATGGGAAAAAATGCCTCAAACAAGAATTGAAAGACTCTTGGCTGGCTACAAAAAGCGTTTACAAGCTGTGATACTTGCCAAAGGGGGCAGTACAAGCTATTAACTCTGCAGGGTGCCAAAACTTTTGCAGACGCCATTTTTTTGTTTTCTGTTATTTTGAAAGTGTAAATGATGGAAATAAAATCTAACTTTTGTTGACATATTATAAGAATGTCTAATCTGTAATTTGATGCCTTTTGGAGATTTTTCCATCTTTCCTTGGCTTCTTTATGCACATTAATGCAAATTTTTACCTGGGGTGCCCAAAATTTCGATCCCCACTGTATATAAATCATTCAAGCAACAGTTAGTACATTCTGAAATTTGGAGCCCCAAGGTCCTTGTAGGCACCACTACTTCACGTACCTGCTTAACCAAACTTAGGCCTCCGCCCGCAAAACACCGACTCTGACACAACACCACTATTAATTCTGGGGGGGTTTTTCCAGCCAGAAAACTCCCCTGCTAAAAACTGCTGATAACAGCCTATGTGTGCATGGACACACAGGATACCATGGAGGGGAGTTTACTGGCTGCAGAAAAAAAACGTCTGATGCCAAAAACAGCCTCTGTAAAAAGTCCAGTGTGCATGAGGCCTAAAATGTAAAAATTATTCTAAGGCCTCGTGCACACTGGACATCCATAATGTTTAAAGTGTGCCTCAAGATTGTCCAAAATTTTCTAAGGGTGCCTTCACTAAAAAGAGGGTGAAAAACACTGCCTTAAACACATTGCTAATAGCACTGGCTACACGTTTGTAGCTTAAATATTGCTTTTTGCACTGAAAACAGTCATTTTATGTACTGAACTACTTGAAGTGTCAGTAAAAAATTTGGCTCTGCCAGTAATTTTCATGTGTTTTGTCAGTAAAAAAAAATTTGTCTTGTCAGTAAATTTCAGTTGAGGAGGTTGGCAACACTAAATCGATGGATTGGAGGGTCTTTGGATTCCGATTTTTATGAAATTTGATCAGTTTAGTTGCAGTAATTGCTTGATTGAATGATCATTATGATAGGTGTGTGGCCACAATGAAGAACAACTGAGCACTGTGCGCGATATTTCCTTTATTTGCACTAAAATCCAAAATTTCAGGACAAGCTTTTTTCGGAATGCCCTCTTCTTCAAGGTCCAAGCAGTACTAATACACAAATTTTTAGCAGAATGTTAACATTCTTATATTTTATACACTGTGTTTTAGTACTGCTTGGACCTTGAAGAAGGAGGTACACCCCGAACGCTTGTCCTGAAAATTTGGATGTTCATGCAACTAAAAAAGTATTACAGGCAGTACTCAATTGCTCTTGTTGCAAGTGCACTAAAACAGCTGCAATCACCTTTGGCCACCATTAGATGAGCTAAGAAGAGATGAAGACCCCAGGCTCTAGCAGTCCATACAAAGCTTTTCAGTTCAAGTCTTTTAAGGACATCAGAGGCTTTCATGCGTTTGCACCCCACTGAGAGCTGGCATCTGTACAGGGCTTGGCAGAGAGTTCAACCAACCGGCGATCAGCTGGGCCAGGCTCTCTGCCAAACCTGGCGGCATAATAATCAGAGGAATTATCACATGACTAAGGAGGCAAGTAAGGTTAGAGAGGACTTGCACACAATTAGGATTTCCTATTGTTCATATGATTGCCAAATCATACATGACGATACAACCTAATGTCATTTAAATTCAGCACTGAAGCCTTCACCCAATAAACTACCAGTAATGTGATTTTGACTTTGGTAACCGATGTACTCAAATCAAACTAAAATCATAGGTGGAAATTCGATTTTTTCCTAGTAAATCACAAAATGCAGAGGAGTACTGCATTTTGTAGAATTCAATATTTAAAATAAATGATAGACAGCTTGTTTGCAGCCATTAGTATCTAAATTGATCATGAATCACTACATGTATGGCCACCTTAAAACGGAACTCCTGGAATTAGACAAAAGGAACCCTTGTGGGATCCCCCCTACTGCAGGAGTTAAATGTTCCTTGATTCTGGGGTGCAGGGATAAGGTGTATTACTTACCTTATACTTGGCTTCAGCTTTCCTCCAGCTGTGCGAGTCATGTGACCAGTAAAATGCCACGTTCTCAATAGGGTGCTTCAGACCACAGTTGTATACTTGCCTCCAACTCTGCAATGCATGGTTAATAGTCCTGTACTGTACAGCAATGATGCAGGTGGACCATCAGAACCCAAGGACAGCACTGATGCCTGCCAGATCAAGGGGTAGGACAGTAATATATCTTATATCCACACCCCTAGACTAAACCAGCATTTAACCACTTGCCGACCGCCGCACGACTATTTACTGTGGCGGTCAGCCCCTACTGGGCAAAGCGACGTAGTACTATGTCGCTCGCCCACGAGCCTCTAGGTAGGCGAGTGTGCGCCGCCGGAGGCGCGCTCCCGCCCCCGCTTAGTCACTAACATCCCCGCGCGAGTGACCGGCGGCTCCGATGTCCGCCGGTCACTCGCGATCTCCCGCGGGGAGAGGGAGAAAGGCAGGCGGCTGATGTAAACACAACCGTCTGTCATTCTCCCTGGTGTAACTGCAGAGACTATACGATCCTACTATGTAGGATCGCATGTCTCTGTGGTTACATCACAAGCCACGCCCCCCTTCCACAGTTAGAATCACGCCCTTAGGGATACATTTAACCCACTGATCACCAACAAAGTTAACCCCTTCCCTGCCAGTGTCATTTTTACAGTAACAGCGCATATTTATAGCACTGATTACTGAAGTAATGTCACTGGTACCCCCAAAAGTGTCAAAAATGTCAGTCAAGGGTCCGATCTGTCCACCGCAATGTCGCAGTCCCGCAAACAAAAATCGCAGATCGCCGCCATTAGTAGTTAAAAAAAAACCCAATAAAAATGACATAAATCTTTCCCGTAGTTAGTAAGCGCAATAACTTTTGCGCAAACCAATCAAAATACGCTTATTGTGATTTTTTTTTTTGACCAAAAATATGTAGCAGAAAACAAATTGGCCTAAAATGTTAAAACATTTTGATTTTTACATCTTTTTGGGGGGGAATTTCATATAAAAAAATGTGAAAATATTGTTATTTTTTTCAAAATTGACGCTCTTTTTTTGTTTATAGTGCAAAAAGTAAAAATCGCACAGGTGATCAAATACCACCAAAATAAAGCTCTGTTTATGGGGAAAAAAGGACGTCAATTTCATTTGGGTACAGCGTCGCACGACCGCGCAATTGTCCGTTAAAGTCACGCAGTGCCGAATCGCAAAATAGGCCCTGGTCTTAGAGCAGCCAAATCCTCCGGGGCTTAACACTTGCATCTGTAAGCAACAGGACATAATAGCATGTTTAAAGTAGAGCTCCAGACATTTTCTTTTGAGGGGGGGGGGGGGGGGGTTGGAGAAGGGTTAGTACCTAGCATGATTGGCAAACAAGGTGTTTTACACTGAACGGCCACTTTATTAGGTACACCTTACTAGTACCGGGTTGGACCCTTTTTTGCCTTCAGAACTGCCATTATTCTTCGTGGCATAGATTGGAAACATTCCTCAGAGATTTTGGTCCACATTGACATTATAGCATCACGCAGTTGCTGCAGATTTGTCGGCTGCACATCCATCTCCCCGTTCCACCACATCCCAAAGGTGCTCTATTGGATGAGATGTGGTGAGTGTGGAGGCCATTGGAGTACAGTGACCTCATTGTCATGGTGAAGAAACCAGTGGTGAGATGATTTGATCTTTGTGACATGGTGCATTATCCTGCTGGAAGGAGCCATCAGAAGATGGGGACACTGTAGTCATAAAGGGATGGATATGGTCAGCAACAATATTCAGATAGGCCGTGGTGTATAAATGATGCTTAGTTGGTACTAAGGGGCCCAAAGTGTCCCAAGAAAATATCCCCCACACCATTAAACAACCACCACCAGCCTGAACCGGTGATACAAGGCAGGATGGATCCATGCTTTCAAGTTGTTCACACCAAATTCTGATCCTACCATCTTAATGTGTCAGCTGAAATCAAGACTCATCAGATCAGGCAAAGTTTTTCCAATCTTCTATTGTCCAATTTTTGTAAGCTTGTGCGAAATGTAGCCTTAGTTTCCTGTTCTTAACTGACAGAAGTGGCACCCAGTGTGCTCTTCTGCTCCTGTAGTCCATCTGCTTCAAGGTTCGATGTGTTGTGCATTCAGAGATGGTATTCTGCATACCTTGTTTGTAATAAGTAGTTATTTGACTTACTGTTCCCTTTCTATCATCTGGAACCAGTCTGCCCATTCGCCTCTGACCTTTGATATCAACAAGGCATTTTCGTCCACACCACTGCCACTCACTGGATATTTTCTCTTTTTCTGACCATTCTCTGTAAACCCTAGAGATGGTTGTGTGTGAAAATCCCAGTAGATCAGCAGTTTTTGAAATACTCAGACCAGCCCGTCTAGCGCCAACAACCATGCCATTTTCAAAGTCACCTAAATCCCCTTTCTTCCCCATTCTGATGCTTGGTTTGAACTTCAGCAAGTCATTCTCACCACGTCTAGATGCCTAAATACATTGAGTTTCTGCCATGTGATTGGCTAATTAGCAATTTGTCTTACCAAGCAATTGAACAAGTGTGCCTAATAAAGTGTCTGGTGAGTGTATATTCTTTTTCTTTGGTAATGACAATGTTAGGTCCCTTTCACAAGGGCATTGTCAGTGCAGCAAAATCAGACAGTTGAGATGCATTTTTAAAAATGTCTGCCGGATTTTCCCATACACATTGTTGTGGCCCTGAAGCTTTGTGTTGCGGCAACGAAGTAGGGCATGATACCACCTGCTAACATGCCCTATAGAAGTGAGTGTGGTCATGCCACAATATAGTGGACACGGTGGCAGCGTGGTGGAGAGGGCTATCAGTGTGAATTCCCTTTTCAAACAGGCATATCGCTTCCTGACCACAGGCCAGCCACAGATTACAAAGCGATCTACAGCAGATCAACTGCATTGTCTAATGGAAAAGGGCCTTATTGCCTATTCACGAGGCCCACCCCAGAAATGCAAAGATTGTTCTGGTCCATTTTCTTTCTGGGAAGGTTTTAATAACAGGGAAGAAAGTCTCTTACCGTCTTTAGTCCAGGTTATGACCGGAGCTGGTTGCCCATTGGCAGAGCAAAGAAATTCGACATCCTGGCCTTCAGTCACTGTCTGGTCTCTGGGAATCACCAAGAACTTCTGCGAATCTGAAAGCGAAGCAGGTAAATCGGAGGATAGAAAACACATAGCAAAACTATTTGTCTGGAATATCCATTTAGATCAACATTTTAATCAATATATCCACCTTATGGCCTTGTATTTGCTCACCTTGTATAATGATGGATGCCGAGGCCTGTACGCTGCCCTCGCTGTTGCTGGCGTGACACTGATAGAGCCCCTGGTCCGTGGCGGTAAGGTTCTGGATGTACAGACCTCCGGAAGAGGTGATGGTAAAGCGCCCGTCATTGGGAATCGCTTCCCCATTTTCCGTGGTCCATGTAATTTTCGGCTGGGGATCGCCAGAGACTCCACACTCCAGGGTGACGCTTCCATCTACGAGGGCCTCCGTGGTTTGTGGATAGATTATAAACACCGGCTTCGCTAAGGATGCAGAAAAACACAGTTAAGTACCTTCCATGACAGGACAGTCAGCCGCCTACCGATCACGTTGAGTATAAAAATGTACTGTCCTTTTTTAAAAAGCAAAGTAGTTGGACAACACGCGCAGACTGCAACCAGGGCAGTCCAAAACCCCTTCCCTTGATTTATCGCGTGTGCAAACAATCCCCTGCACAGATGTTCCGACCAGCTTTACCAGGACCCAAAGGCTGGGCAAAGCAGGCTCAAAAATGGTTGCACCAAAGGGGATAAGGCAGAGCCTTTGCAAAGCAGGACTAAACTTCCGCTTTAAATCAGACCAGGCATTAAAATTATCCTGGATGAGGGATTTGTCAGTATTACAAACTCTTGGTATTCAGTAAAAATGCCACTTTCTTGCACTTCTGCTCTCAGTCACCATTACATGGTCTCTGTCTGCCAAAAGCATAGTGGATGTTTTACCTCACGGTGGATATTTTACCTCATAGTGGATGTTTTACCTCATCATGGATGTTTTTACCTCATGGTGGACATTTTACCTCATAGTAGATGTTTTACCTCATGGTACATCCCTCACGGTGGATGTTTTACCATGAAGTGGATGTTTTACCTCATCGTGGATGTTTTTACCTCATGGTGGACGTTTTACCTCATAGTAGATGTTTTACCTCATGGTACATCCCTCATGTTGGATGTTTTACCTCATAGTAGATGTTTTACCTCATAGTAGATGTTTTACCTCATGGTACATCCCTCACGGTGGATGTTTTACCATGAAGTGGATGTTTTACCTCATCGTGGATGTTTTTACCTCATGGTGGACGTTTTACCTCATGGTACATCCCTCATGGTGGATGTTTTACCTCATAGTAGATGTTTACCTCATAGTGGATGTTTTACCGCATAGTGGATGTTTTAACACATAGTGGATGTTTTACCTCGATGTTTTACTTCATAGTAGATGTTTTACCTCATATTGAATGTTTTACCTCATAGTAGATATTTTTCTTCACAGTGGACGTTTTACCTCATGGTAGATGTTTTACCTCATAGAGGATGTTTTACCTCATAGTGAATGTTTTACCTCATGGTAGATGTTTTTCCTCATAGTGGACGTTTTACCTCATGGTAAAGGTTTTACCTCATGGTGGATGTTTTAACTCATGGTGGATGTTTTACCTCATAGTGAAAGTTTTACCGCATAGTAGATGTTTTACCGCATAGTGGATGTTTTAACGCATAGTGGATATTTTAACACATAGTGGATGTTTTACCTCATGGTGGATGTTTTACTCCATAGTAGATGTTTTACCTCATAGTGAATGTGTTTACCTCATGGTAGATGTTTTTCTTCACAGTGGACGTTTTACCTCATGGTAGATGTTTTACCTCATAGAGGATGTTTTACCTCATAGTGAATGTTTTACCTCATGGTAGATGTTTTTCCTCATAGTGGATGTTTTATCTCATGGTAGATGTTTTACCTCATGGTGGATATTTTACCTCATGGTAGATGTTTTACCTCATAGTGGATGTTTTATCTCACAGTGGATGTTTTATCTCATAGTGGATGTTTTACCTCATTAGAGAACCCATAAGAAATATAATCTTGGAGGTACCTGCCTTTTTTTATTGACTCATAAGAGTAGAAGGCATTTTACTCACAACGACTGCCAGAGTAGCGCAAGACCGCCTCCTGAGTGCGCACCTCCCCGGCGATGTTTTTGGCCGCGCACTGATAGACCCCTTTATCCGACTCCTGCGTGTTCTGGATCATCAGCGTCCCATCGTGCAACAGATGCAGTCGCCCATCATAACTCATATCAATCTCATTGCTGGAGGCAAAGCAAGTGTCAGTTAGTAACATGAAAACGTATTTGTCTTCCTACCCCATTCCCTTTAATTAGACATTTCCATAAAATATGGATATTTGACCACTTGTTGTCCTTTTGCACATACACATAATTATGTAGATTAAAAGAAGACTTAAGTCCTATCTGATTAATTCAAACATTTATTTCTAATAATGGACAGAGTAAGAAACACGTATACTCGTGAACAGTTGTATCCTATAATTAATATGTATAGGTGGCTATGCACAACACCTGTGGCCCCTGGGTGCCCAAATATGAAGATATTTTACATTATATTGGTCAATACACTCTTGTGCACTCGCCCTTATATAAGGCATTGATGTCAACGCCTATATACTACATATTAGCATTTTTATCACTCAATGACCCTGAACACTCACTTGTTATGTATCCATCTGATGTCAGGTTTGGGATTCCCCTCCGCTCGGCAGATAAAATAAACCGTATTTCCAAGGACGACGTCAGCATCTCTGGGCTCTGATACAATTCGAGGCATCTCTGGAAGAAAAGGAGACCCCATCAAATGACAGGTTAATGTTTTGGTCGAAGTGAGACTTTTAATTTCGGTTGGTGCAGTTTTTTTTGTTTTTCTGAAAGTGTTTTGTTTAGTTTTAGAGAGCGGGGAAGGCTTTTTTTGACTCTCTGTCTGGATTGTACTGTTGTCTTTGACTGAGCTGTAGTGATTTCCCCTCACTTCTTTTCAGGACAGGAAGCAATGGGACGTTTCTCTAATGGGACAAATACAATAACAGGTGGTTAGTAGAGAAAAGAAGGGTTAGAACATGTTTTGACTTCTCTATATACCTTCCTGTCCATCTATCTCCCACTCCCATTTCTTGATTTGGTATCACAAGGACAGGAAGTGAGGCAATTCTCTTCAGTAGGGTCAGACAGAGAAACAAAAAACCGACAGATTTGTAACTTTTCTCATTTTGTCCAAAAAAAAAAAAAAAGTTTGGTTGGAATCAGGTTTGAACAATTCTTTATATTTCGACATCTTCTGCAGCTTCCCTGCTTGTTTGTCCAAGTAACTCACTACAAAAGATAGTAGCTGCAATGGTAAGAGGATTTCGGCAACAGTAGATACATTTCGAGCCCTCCATATTGAAAACAAATCCTTTATGCTACGTAAAAAAAATGTAATTGTGGATGGAATGGATCTTTTCTAACCCTGAACCAAACCTCTCAGCTCACCGCAGTTGAAGTGATCCTCAGGGAGGGAGCTCACAGACTTCCCTCGCAAATGCGTCGGATGTTCGCATGTGGCAGCAGTCAGTGTGCTGCTCCTCTCCGTGAACTTCCTCAGAAGATCCGCCAGCCACACCAATTCACAGTCGCACACCAAGGGGTTGGAGTCCAGGCGCCTGGACACACACAGAGACAAAATGTAAAAACCCTTTCTGGTGCAGCTCTAAATTTCCACCATGCACTGCAGGCTACAGAATGTCAATAATGGAGAACTCCAGAGACATCCAGGGAATCTCTCTTCTCTTTTGCTTTTTAATATTCCCACTCACACTAGATTAATTTAAAATCTGGGTGGTGGTGGCAGAGCCTGCTCTATATCCTGATGGTACAAGGGGGTAATTATGTGAGCCTAAAGTCAGAAAAAGCACGTTGTAGGTGGCAGCATTATATCAAGAGGGTGGGGCAGTGGCACATCAGCAGAATGCATAGTACAGGTAGGAGGAATCACAAGAGCATGTAATGGGCAAATCTTTTGGCACCTATTCTTGTAAATGCATTTTAATGCTGCTATGTAGCAGTTAGGGTGGAGTCGTCCAATCAAACACACTTTTATGGAGTAACAATCAACTTACAGACGGGTCAGAGATGGAAGCTGTGAGAAGGTCCCTGGCTGAATCCTGGAGATCTGGTTATTGTGCAGGAAACTGCAAAAAGGAACAGGACATGAACCCAAAGCCAAAGTAATACAATAATTCATAAGGCCTGAGCCATTGCAACCACTTACAGTCTCTCCAGCTTAGGCAGATCCCCAAACGTGTCTGTGTCCAGAGTCTCCAAGCTGTTGAAGTGGAGATACCTGGAAGAGATTGGAAGACAGATACAGAGGATGGGCTGGGAGCAGACTTGTATAAAGTACTCAAAATTTCTACTTGAGTAAAAGTACAAGTGCTCGATCAAAAAGTGACTTGAGTAGAAGTGGAAGTGCTCACAGAAAAAGTTACTTAAGTAGAAGTACTAAAGTATTCAACATTTTTTTTACTTAAGTATTGCAAGTGGTTTTTTCAAAAAATTTGCTACTTAAGTACTAAAAGTAAAAAGTACCAGTAGTTTTGAAAAAAAAATTCTACTCAAGTACTGAAAGTAGAAGTACAAGTACTGTGTTATGTAGTTATTAAAGAAAGAAGTCAAAAGTTTGAACATCATATTGTTTTTTATTATTTCAAATGATTTATTCAAATGATTAACCTGTGTTTGTTAGTAGTTTCTTGATGCACTTTAAGCGCTGTAGCACCATTTATTTGTTTGTTTCATATTTTCTTTTTATTGGAAAGATTTGGTATAGCAGCTTTTATTATACACAGCCTTTATTTTCGTATGCGCTGATTTACAAATGACATTATACACATTTTTTTGAGCTTTATGCAACCTGCCATCTACTGTCCTGGCAGTGGTCATTTTTTTAAAAGTAACGAATAACTATGCAGCACAAAAAAAAAATACTTGAGCAGAAGTATTGAAATCATCGAAAAAATGTAGTGAAGTAAAAGTAGAAGTAGGAGAAAAAAATTCTACTCTAGGAAAGTACAGATACCGCATTTCGGTACTTAAGTACAGTACTTAAGTAGTTCTACTTCGTTACTATACATCTCTGGCTGGGAGAACTTCAGATCTACCAAGCTATGACATCTACAATGGCTAAATAACATAACAAGGTTTTTATTTAAAAAATATTACATCTCTTTATGCTGGAGAAAAATTGGGGTAGGACAAAAAATGTTCAAACTTTGGTTTGTGTACATGTCCACTGATTTTCGAAAGCCCAACTCCAGTTTACAAAAATTATGTTGTGGAACTGACGTCTTGTGTAAAGAAGGCCGGCTTAATTAAACTGTATGCTCACCCAAAATGTTTCTGGGCTTTTTAGTTTTGGAGAAGGTAAGGAAAGGGTTAGAACTCAATGTTTTTTTTATCTCCTGTTGGGGAGATTTCCTTTCACTTCCTGTCTTGGAGACACAACAGAAGAAATAAGAGGAAATCACTACAAAGGGAAAATTCCTTTCTACACAGTTCCCCCAATTGGAAGATGTATCCTCACCTTTTGTCCTGATGACAACTCAAAAGTTAGGGATCTCCCATTACATTCTGTCTCAGTGACAATGGTTACCCGGACAAATTGAGAGTGACTCTACCTAGTGTGGTCCAAGACAGCAACAAACATTTGACAACAGGTTCAATCCTTCCACACTCTAGGCCAGTGATTCTCTGTGGAACCCTATGGTTTCTCCTAAAGTTGCCAGAACTTACTTGAACAGTGAACAATGGTGGACTGATTTCCCACCTACACTGACCAATGGAAGGGGAACAAGTTTTCACTTACACTGATCACCAATGGAAGGGGAACAATTTTCCACTTACACTAACCACTCATAAAAGAAGGGCAATTTACCACTAATCACCAATATCAGGGGCACTTATTTCAAAAATATATAGTGCTCACCCCGTCCCCCCCCCTCCCCGAAGTAGCCGCTGGAAACAGACAGGTTCTCCCTAGTAGTACAGAGGCCACCAGTTACGCAAGCACACCAACCATTAAAGTGCAGTCCAGGGGGTGTCTTTTAAGGCTTTATTGCTCATAAACATTAACAGGAGAGGGATTTAGGGGCACAGGACACTCCATCATGATCAGCAGTAACAGCAAAGAACTAGCTTCCCTCTAGTCTCTCAATACCAGCTTCTCTGGAGGTAGCTTGGTATGTCGGTTATGTTGGGATGTCTATTCAAAGCCCCACAGATGCAGACCACAGAGAAAAACATTAACAACTGGTTCTCCTTCCCCTCTTCACAGCTGTCAGTCCCAGTAAGATCCTTACTCACACTGTCCTAAGAACTGTGTGCCACCCAGTCCTCTCGGGTATCCCCTTTTCATCTGTCCTCCTTAGGCCTCTTAGAGCAGCAAACACTTATGCCCCAAACGGTGGCTTCTTGCCTTGATGACCCTTCTCCTAGGGTCTGCTCAGGGCTCCTGCACATTTAGCACCTCCCCAGCAACCTTCTGGATGCTCCCTTCCAGGGATTGGCCAGGGCATAATAAATATTCACCTGATCAATTTAAGTCTCCTTCCCTATGCTCTGGAAGCTTCTTCCAGAGGCAGGTGGAAGCAATCAAACTCTCAGCTTAGGATTCCTCAGCAGACCAAAGTCCACTCCACCCCACCGATTGCAGTAGTGCCAAACAAAATTTACATAGCAGCCTGACTAAGACGGTTGGAAGACAGAAGGTGGAGAAGTCACACCGGAACCCAGCCACTATATAGAGAGGTGGTGATAGGACTTCAGCTTGAACTCCTCCTGGCTTTGCACCTCTGACATATTTTTGGGGTGAAACATGTCAGAGGAACATAGCCAGGAGGAGATCAGGCTGAATCCATATCTGCACCTCTCTATATAGTGGTGTAATGTTCCGATACCTTTGGTACCCTAAATTACTCTTTTTCACAAGTGTATGCGCCCCACCATTCTCTTTTGGAAAGGTGCGCATACACCTTTAAGACTGAAGCTGTCATCATTCAGCGCCGGACTAGATGGCTATTTAAATCGCCGGTTCTCACTCACATGTGTTCGTTCAAACACCCTTACCTGGATGCTAACTTGGCTTGAAGCTTTCGTGCTTGCAAGCATACCTCGCTGACGGAACCTCGCTGCGCTGATCCCTGCATCCCGCTTCCGGATCATCCGCTCCTCCTGAACCAACCTTCGGCTGTATTGCTATTGGTGCTAAGTACCCCGCAGGGGAACCCTCTATAAACTTATACTAAGCTTACACTATCTAGTTCTGCATAGTAAAGACTATTTATCACATCTGCATATCTAGATTGCTAGCTCTTAAGACTACTGCTACTTATTCCTGCACTGGGTTGATCACTCTTGTATGTCCACCTGCTACTCTGTCATCTGCTACCATACATGATTGCTAAACCTACCTGCATCCATCTGCTACTGTCTTACCTTCAAGTGTCTGTCACCTACCACCTCCACTCAACCTGTCTCTTAAATCTTCATCACTGTGTTACTACATACATAAAGTCACTCTAGGAACCAGCTTGTTGAGTGTGTGTATTTACTAGCTGAATTAAGACCTTCCACACATGATGAGTCATTGAGGTTGGGAATGGTATCTCAGCATCTCTCTTACATGACTACTGAAGTGGAATATTTCTGCAGCTGAAAATCCACACCATACATGAAACGCAGGAGCGTTACAAGTGGCTGGGCTCTAGTGTACAACGTTTCCACTTTCTTCTGATTGGTTACAGCTAGCCTGGGTGAGCTTGTTTGAAGGTTGGCACCCGATCTGTGCTTTGGACTGCAGGGGGGCATTTTGGAGTACTTTCTCCAAGTTTTTGTATATGGCACACACTAACTAAGATGGTGCTTCAAATATTACTGAAAATAATTTTGCAGTGGCTTGGTTCTGTATATCATCTTGTGGTCTCCCAGTGCTCTCCAGGGCTCCCATCTTTATCCATAGGCTCCAGTGACAGTTGAACCCTGCTCAGCTGTGCTACATCTGGACGATCAATAGATGATTGGACCCGCATGAAGCGTAAGCCATGTTATAAGGCTCTTAACCCTTTACTTCTCTGAATACCTATTTACATTGCTTGCTTTTTATTCAACTATTGCTACTCTTAGTCTGCTGCCCCTCAGTGGTGTCTCCTTTCTATTACAGTCACAGGTGCTGCAATCCCCCCAAGGAAGCTCATCATGTTGTGCGAAGATCCATCCCTGGAAGCTGACCCTGAATGATATTTCTACATGTTTTTGCCTGATATCACTACAATGTAAGTTGCCAATTGTCATGTGAATAAATTAGTTTTTATACTGATACACTAAGATGCGCCCTCTGCTTTCTATATACAGTACTTTTATATATTACCTGGCTAAGATTATTTATGAACGAGATCATGTTGACAGTGGTTGAGAATTATATTAATGCCGTTGCCAGCTGCAATACTCACAGCTGTTCCAGTGAGTCCAGTCCATGGAACGCATTCCTCTGTATGCTACGGATTTCATTTTTGTACAGATATCTGTGGGAAGATGTAAAGAATGAACAGTGAGTCTGGATACGTGAACTAGGATGATGTCTACATGTGAGCAGGAAAGACGTTAAACATGGGGACTGAGAATGGGATGCAATAAGAGGTGTTGATAAAGATAGAGAGGGTGTGTTGGAGACAAGGACCATAGTGAGACAAGGAGCACAAAGCTCGTAAGATCACGGGCACTACAGAGGTAGGGATGGGGTAGTAAAGGACCAAAGTGAGATAAAAAGAGGATAGGACAGGAGCTAGCTCCCTGGATACAAAAACTATGCGCATGCGTTGAAAGGAAATTTAATGTCAAAAGGGGGGTGGGTAGATGGAGGAAAATCAGAACAGGAACATATAGTAAAGAGTGCAAGAAGGGGTAGATCAGGGGCAAGGGAATACCAGGTAGGCTGGTGGTGGTAGAGGTCAGGGTATGATAAAGACATACAGATTTTTTTTTTAATTAGAATTTTTTATTTTTTAACCACTTAAGCCCCGGAAGATTTTACCCCCTTCCTGACCAGGGCCTATTTTGCGATTCGGCACTGTGTGAATTTAACGGACAATTGCGCGGTCATGCGACGCTGTACCCAAACGAAATTGACATCCTTTTTTTCCCACAAACAGAGCTTTCTTTTGGCGCTATTTGATCACCTGTGCAATTTTTTGATCATGCGCTATAAACAAAAAAAGAGCGTCAATTTTGCAAAAATAACAATATTTTTCAAATTTTTTTATATGAAATTCCCCCCCCCCCCCAAAAAAATGTAAAAATCAAATTTGTTTAACATTTACGGCCAATTTGTTTTATGCTACATATGTTTGGTAAAAAAAAAATCGCAAAAAGCGTATTTTGATTGGTTTGCGCAAAAGTTATCGCGTTTACTAACAAAGGGAAAGATTTTTGTCATTTTTGTTTTTTTTTTTAACGCGTAATGCCGGCGATCTGCAATTTTTTTGCGGTACTGCGATATTGCGGCGGACAGATCGGACCCTTGACTGACATTTTTGACACTTTTGGGGTTACCAGTGACATTTCTACAGTAATCAGTGCTATACATTTGCACTGTTCCTGTAAAATTACACTGGCAGTGAAGGGGTTAACTTTTTTTGAGAGGGAGGGGTTATGTGTGTCCCTAGGGGCGTGATTCTAACGGTGATTGGCTGTGGCTTGAGGTGTAGGAACAGTGATCAACGGTCCTACATAGTAGAACCGTATGATCACTGTTTCTACACAGGGGAGAATGACAGGCGGCTTGTTTACATCAGCCGCCTTCCTTTCTCCCTCTGCACCGACGATCGCCAAGTGGGGGGGTCCGTGACCACGCGGGAGCGGGAGCGGGAGCGCGCCTCCGGGGGCGCGTGCTTGCTCCCTATATCCTCACAGGCTAGCGACATAGATCTACGTTACTCTGCCTGTGAGGGGCTGACTGCCAACGTAAATAGTCGTGCGGAAGTCGGCAAGTGGTCAAAAAACTTTTTTCTTACATTTTGCACACAAACAAAATAAAATACCCCTCTCCGTCTTGCAAGGCAGAACAAACAGACCAATCACACAAAAAAAAAAAAAGAAAAAAAGAGGGGGGTTAGGGTGGAGGGAAAGGAGTGCAACCTTCATAATTCCTCATCAAGGATTGGGATAAATACACTCTATCCACTGGGTCAATATTGTCTTTAAACTTCCACACAGAGTTTCTAAGATAATAGGTATGTTTTTCATACAAAATATATTTATTAAGCTCTGTTATCCAATCAGAAACAGAAAGAAGCAGAGGGGAAGGTTACCTCCGTACAATTAATCTACGGGCTAGAAATAACACTCCTAAAACAGTATGCCATGAATCCTCAACTGTTAAGGATGGGTCAACATGAACAAGTAAACAGGTAAGAGGGTCAACCAGCAAATTAACCCCAAAAAGCCCTTAAAGCGTCCCTACCAACTCAGCCCATACCATTTTGAATTTGGCACCAGAAGATGAATAAGGGACCCAGATAAGTGCCCACATCTAGCACACCCATGGTCATTTCTCATACCAAATTTTAACAAAAATGTGGGTGTTCTATAGACTCTATGTGAAATAAATATCGGCATAAGTCAACAAGAGAGTAGAGAAACACTCTCAAAGGACTGTAGGACCCCCTCCCAATAATGATCAGAAATGGGGCCTGTATCTCTCTCCCATCAAGATTTTCATAGCAAGGGGAACCTCAAAAGGAACCTATCCAGTAGTCCATGGTAAGTATGTAAAATGAATTCCTTAGTTGATATTGCTCCTAGTACAGTGTTGGCAAAGGGCATGGATGAAAAAGAACCCAAAGCCAATTTAGGTTGAGCTTGAATAGCATGACTAAGTATTGGTAAAACCACTTTTGGTTAAAATCAAATAATGTCACTAACTGAGCAAAGGACTTTATGGTACAGCAATAATAAAGATGTTCAAAGTAGATATTCCTGCCCTTTCCCATCTCTGAAAGCCTTGAAGCGCACAAACTTCAGGAAAAAGGGCATTATCCCAAATGGGGTATATTTAGTAAAGGAGTAAACCTAACATTTTTTTGGTCGCATCCCAGATTTTACACATTAGAAAAATTATTGTTAGAGGGTTAGCAGGGAGAAGAGAACCAAGGGATCCAGGGAGAGGAAAAAAAGCAGGATGGTTTAGGAATACAAAGACAGCAAAGAAAGGGAGCCAGGAATCAAAGAAAAAAAAAAAAGCTACTAACTAGGATAACCAGGAGATTATATGGCTAATGGACAAGGAGATTTATGCAGGGTACACACTAGTAGAAAATCTGCCGAAAATTCCCGCCCGATGTGAAATCATCCGATTTTCGCCTAGTGTGTACACAACTTTCAGCAGCCGATGCCGACATTTTCAACGAAAAAAAAACGGAGGGACAAACACCAAAATTTTTTTCGTCCGTCCCCAGACGACCGATTTTCGTTTAATGTGTATGCAGTATGTCCGTGAAAAATCGGATACGAAAGTTGCTGACAACCCGGAAGTCTAGGAACAAATGTGCCAAAAAAAAGAAAAATCGGAAAAGAAATTTCGTGAACATTTATGCACTGTCGACTAAAAACGGTAATGAACGCTGAGAAGACAGAGAAAAATCAGAGGATATTTCGTCCGATTTTCGTCAAGTGTGTACGACCCTTAAGCCAGGGAGCTGACTAGAAGAAGGAAACGATGGAACAAAGATATGGGGGGAAAAAAGCAAGGAGAGGAAGACAAAGACCAGAGTGGAAGAGAGAAGAGGAGAGAATATGACTAGAAGGATAGGAGAGGAAGACAGAAAACAGGGAACAAGATGGAGATCCCCAGAGAGGTTTTCACTAGAAGAATAACAAGAAGAAGAAGAAGAAGATAGAGACCAGGATAGAGGAAGGAAAACCATAACAGGACATGACTAGAAGGAGAGGAAGAAAGGGTCTGGCATAGAAGAAGGAAAACTAGGAGAGGATATGCCTGGGAGGATAGCAAAGTGAGGAGGACACGGACCTGGGAAGAAGGCAAGTAGTAGGAAAGGACAAGGAACCTAGGGATGGCAAACAGGTCACTACTATATTGGGTATAACCAGTGGTGTATTTAGGTTTTGTGTTGCCCTAGGCCTGACTAAACTTGTGCAACCCTTAATTTAATTATGCATTAGGCTGCAGTGCCACAGTTATTCACATTGGCGGCCGTCGGGCCAGGTGTATTAAGTGTGGTCTGCGGCCTGTGATCTGTCTGAATGTCCTCACTGGCCGGTATTATCATACCAGCAGGTAGCAGTGTGACCGCTTTATGGGGATGCCAGACTGATTTGCCTCCTGGACCCTGCCCTCTGGCCCAATTCGTCCCATAGTACTGGCACTATACTAAAAGTGTATCGCAAGCTGGTGGGGACCCTTTTCATGCGGGAGTCGGGAGCAGGCTGGGTTTTTTTGTGGGGGGGTGCAGCTTTTTTGCTGCCCCCCTGCAAAGTTCCGCCCTAGGCATGGGCCTTGTTGGCCTAGGCCAAGATACAGCACTGGGTATAACAATTGGGGATGAGCAGAATGATTTGGGCTGCATTGCTTTTGTAGAAACTTCCCAGAAACACTCTAGATTTCTTGCACTGAGCTGCTTGAAAAAGGAAAAAAACTGAACATATCTACTCTTCTTTTTTTTTTTTAAAGTTGTGACTTTAGAGGATGTATTTAGAGTGTATGTGTATATCTGTTCAGTCGTATCTGACTCTTAGCAATTCTAGTAGCCAACTCCGTGGACACCAGTATATATGATAGTCTAGTTTATTTTATTTGGTGTCCTTTGTATTTGTTTTTATTTTCCTTTTTGTTTATTTGATCATTCTTCGTGTCCTATCACTTTAAATATATATATATATATATATATATATATATATATATATATTTATGGTCTTTTTTTCCCTTTCTGTGAAAAAACACGTTACATAAGAATGCTTATTTTTGGCACAAGAACAGGATACTTGAATACATGAAAGGTGCTTCATACACCCTGAGGGGCTCATGCCTAAGCACGATAGAGAATGGTCTACATCAGGGGCGTAACTACAGGGGTTGCAGGGGTTGCAATTGCAACCGAGCCCCATGCTCCAGGGGGCCTGTGCAGCATGTAGAGAAATCACTGTCCTCCTTTTTCATCCTGTAGCTGCAGAAGGAAAATGGAGGAGATTGGTTCCTCTGTATGCTGCCCCCGCCACTCCTCCTATCCAGTTCACTTGTGTTCTGCTGTCTCTGGGCCCCTGTGTGCTCCCCCAGTCCCCCCCACCATCAGTGGGAAGAGCCCCAGGCTTGAAGGAAAGGGCCCCAGCCAGGGGTCCGGGGGGCCCTTCATGGTTTCTTGCACCGGGGCCCTGAAGGTTCTAGTTACGCCTTTGGTCTACATGTAGATATAGTCACTGCCATATGCAACCATTACAAATACAGTAAATCAGAATTATCCTTATAGGGAAAAAATTTAACAGAAAGCAGGGAAAAGGGAAGTTTTTAGAAAAAAAAGGTCTAACTGACAGATGCTTCAAATTTTCCAATTTCTCAAATGGTTTCTGAGAGAGCCGCTGGATACGGTTGTTGTTCAGCAACCTGCAATACGCAAGACAAGAGAGTTAATATTCAGGCGTAAGACTACACATTTAATCTAATCTTTCAGTAGTCTGGTTTTGTATTTCAATTCCATTCTAGAAAAAAAAAAAGGTCATGGGGGTACAATTCCCAATATTTGGTGGACGTGCCCAAATATCTGCAGGCTTTGGATTCCTGTCTATATTTTGATTTAAGCCAGTAATAGATGGGTAGAATCTCGGTTGGTTCAGCTGGGACCAGCCGAGATTCAATCCACGTATGAGCAGGCTGGTTTTACTGAAGTTGATCAATCGACCGACTTCAGTACAACCAGCCTGTCAGATTTTTTTCATGCGATCACTGCCTCCAGTGCCAGCAGTAAACTCTATTTTCTGCCGGCAGAACAAAATATTGTTGCGGCAGGGACTCCCCCCCATCAATACTGATTGTTGTAGTGGAAGGAAGGAGAATTGCTTTACAGTGCGCTGGGCTGCAGCCTGCACAAGGACCCAGTGGAAGCACTACTGAATAAATCCCCTGAAGGCGTTTCATGCTCTACAGCTAAATTAATCACTTTAACTGCTACTAAGCAAACAATTGCTCATTTCTGAACGTCTCCCACACTAAATTTCTCAGAAATTCACTCCCAACTCAATGGAACCATGATGAATGACAAATTATCCACTATTAATATAGATAGCCAGGCCAAGTTCTTGAAAATGTGGTCCCCGTGGATTTCATAATCCCAACCAAACCAATGCGCTTTAAGTTTTTTTGTTGCCAAACGCATTAACGCAGCCCGTACAGGAGAGGAAACTATTCTGCTTCACCTTCACCCCCATTTCCATTCCGATACCTTACCCCCTTTCTGTAAGCTCATCTTCTAACTAGCTCTCCTTCCCTTCTCTCCTAATTTCTTCCTTTTCCTAGTACTCAATCCAGTATTTTTCAATCCAGTTTGGAACTTTAAATCCCTAACTAATAACATTACGTGTCCTGTTAGTGATGTTAATAACTTTTGAAACTTGATGTCAGGACCCAGGTCTGAACCTGCAACCTCTGCTGTGTCTGGCAATGTCTCTTCTTGCTTAGCCACCTAGGTTGCTGGACAACTCCCTCTCTGATCCATTGAACAATCCTGCTGTGGGCCTTCTGCTGAACCTTGAACCCTTTGCTCCTCCCATAAACTTACTATTTTAACCATGCCTTTGTACTTCCTGTTTGGCAGATTATTGTGCTCTCACCAGCCAATATCTCGCTCTTGTCACCCCTGCTTCTGTCCCTATCTTCACTACCACTTATTACCGACCCTTGGCTTGTTCCTTGACTTCGTTACCTGGTATATCTGCTAGTGGACCATGGCTTGCTAATTTCCTGTTGTGGCGATCCTGAGGACCATTGCCTGGTACTAACACGCAGCAAAACCCATCTCCACCATTAGGAGTTTTGGTGGTTAGTGCTTAGGCCAAGCACCTCAAATAAGTCCTTGTATACTTCCAGGGTAACCTGCTACTTTATTTATGGTTGGTGGGAGCTACTTGTCTTCAAGCCCAACCCCTGACCATGACACTTGAATACCTTTGTACATACATCACACATCACATCCTTGCACCTGTATTTATCTATATGATGAATTGTAAGCTGTGTGTTATCAAATGTTTGACAAAGTCCTTTTTGGCATGTTATATTCAAAACTTTTTGTACACCTTGTAATGTGGAAAACCACCTCACGAAAATATCCCTACTGTTTAGTTGTACTGAAGAATGCCAATAAATATTGAGCAAAAAAAAAAAAAAACCTGATGCATTGGCGGACACTACTGTCAACTCTTTTAATCAAATTTATCCAACTGAGCTGAAGAGGAAGCAATTGTTTTCAAAGAGCTTCTAGAACAGAGGCCTACCCTTCTTTACATAGAATTGATTACCAATATTAGAATTCCGTTCAAAACCAAGCTCACTATTTTTCCTCCCCTACGTGACTCTTCCCCTGATTTCACTGTCAAGACTGATAGCACTACTATCAGCCCGTCTCCACATGTCAAGGTTCTAGGTGTAATCCTGGACTATCCTTTCTGCCTCACATCCAATCACTGTTGAAATCTTACCACTGCGACCTCCACAACATCTCCAAATGCGCCCCATCCTAACCAATGACATCACAATGCTCATAATCCTCTCCCTGGTCATCTCTCGCCTCGACTACTGCAACTCTCTTCTCATTGGATTACCTCAACATAGACTATCCACTCTTCAGTCTATAATGAATGCTGCTGCCAGGTTCATCCACCTGACCAACTGTTCAATATCTGCTACTTCTCTCCACTGACTTCCACTCACCCAACGAATAAAATACTAACAAAAACCTACAAAGTCATGCACAGCTCTGCTCACAGCTACATCACTAATCTAGTCTCAAAATACCAACCAAATTGTTCTCTTCGTTAACTCCCAGGACCTCCTGCTCTCTAGCTCCCTCGTCACCTCCTCCAATGCTCGCCTCCAGGACTTCTCCCATGCCTCTCCTATCCTATGGAACTCTCTTACTCAATCTATCAGACTTTTTCCTACTCTGTTTGCTTTTAGATAATCCCTGAAAACCCTTCTCTTCAGAGAAGCCTTTTCTGCCACATCTAACAACTGTACTTTTATTTTCTCCATCAGTTTATCCCCCACAGTCAGGGGCAGACTGGCAATTTTAAGCCCAGGGGGCAAGTACAAACCAGAGGCCCATGGTGCAGCGACTCGGCCCCCCCTCCCACTCTTCCTCTTCCCATCCTCCTCCTGGCCCCCCATTCCAGGCTGAAGCCCTGCTCCAGATACTCTCTACTCACCGGCTGATTCCAGGTTCCCAACCTGGCCAGCAGGGGGTGGCTGGGAGGAGCTGGGACAGCTCAGTTGGGGCTGGCCAGGGTAGGAGAGTCTCAAGTGGGGCACCATCAATGCTGTCCTTGTCTTCATACTGCACTTAGTAGGTCAGTGGCAGGGACTTTTTACTTCTCTTTACCAGGAAACCTTTAGGCATGTCTGTGGCAGAAGCAGTGCAGCCTCTTTACAGGACATCAGAGCGGCCCAGGGGGGCAGTTGCCCCCCTGCCCCCTGGCCCAGTCATCCCCTGCCCACAGTTATTACCTTCTGCATCACTTGACCCTCCCTTTTAGATTATAAGCTCTAAGGAGCAGGGCCCTCTGAATCCTCCCGTATGGTATTGTATTGTAACTATACTATCTGCCCTCATGTTGTAAAGCACTGCGCAAACTGTTGGCGCTATGTAAATCCTGTATAATAATATTTGGAATCCTCATTATTAGAGGCCTGGTTGGTAGCACCCTGAACCCTGCCCGGCGCCATCTCCATGTGGGCTCATACAATCCTTCCTTCTGTCTGTAAAGAGAAAGAGCATCAGCATTGCCTTACAAAGTGTGAAGATGGGGCAGCTTCTGGAGGGCTTCAGAATTGACCTCTCGGATACGGTTAAATCTCAGGTCCCTGCGGAAACAAAAATCAGAATGGATTATATATCGCTGCCCTGTATGATAAAAGCTTTATGAGTATTGGTTTGGGGCATACCACCTTTGTGACCTTGCGAGCTCTGAAATACCATGCATTCCCTCTGCCTTAGCGCCCTGTATAAATTAGGGGTCTCTACCTATCTGTGCACCACATTTACAGTATCTCCAATGCGTTCTGATCTGAGCTTTGTAGTCACGCCATTTTATTCCTGATATGTCACAATGTAAAATAACAGTATAAAAAAAAAGCATTGCCTAGGGTGAGATGATGTCACCAAACTGCTAAAGGCAAAAGGAATATTTCCTCGTTCTTCTGTCTGAGACTACAGTATTGTAACGTTGCAGCAAGTCACAAGGCTGCAGCAGAGGCTGATCTGTGTTATGCCTCGTACACACGCAACGATTATCGGCCGACCGATCGTCCGACTTTTGTCCCGAGTGGTTTTTTGTTGGTTGGAATGTGCCTAGACTGCACACGAATTTTCTCGGCCAACAAAAATCTACTTCAGAAGTGATGTCATGTGCTGGTTTACTTTCCGTGTGTTTTTTCTTCTCTGAGCATGCCCAGTCTTACTCATCTGATTTTTGTCTGCCGAAATCTGTACTGACTGAGGAACAATCGGCCGTTGTGTTGACGGCCAACAAAAATTTTATAGCATGCACACCAGAGTCGGTTGTCGGAAGCATCATACTAACAAGCCGAAAATCGGCCGATCGGACGCTGGCCGAAAATTCCCGGCCAATAATCGATGCGCGTGTACGGGGCTTTAGGCATTTGTGAACACACCCATGAACTGGACAGGCTTTTTATAATTGTCTCATCTCTAAACCAGTATCTCTTGGAAGTAGATGGTGACCCTATCTGATGCCAACTTTTTGATGAGAAAAAAATATGAAGGCAATGGCAGAAGGAACACTGTGACCTCTTTGAGAGGTAACATGAACTTAACATTTTTTTTCTTTCTTAACTTTTTGTCTTTTTTTTAGTTTTTCCTGTCTTTGCTATGCATCCCATTAGATATCCACTACATAAACGGTTTATAAACACCTCGAATGGGGAGAAAATAGGGAACAAAAGTGGAACTGAAACCCATAATGAGCAATCACGTTTTCCCATGTAAAATAAAGTATATTTAAAGGCAAAACCTTTTATTTTTTCGGTTTGATTACAATGGAGAGGGATAACGCCTGTCAGGTTTTTATTGCTGTCTGTGTTCCCGTTAGGGAGATTCACCCTCTCTATTTATCCTGTTTACCATTATCATTGAAAGCAAAAGGAAAAAGAAAATCCCAAATTTTGGGTTGTCCCCAGAAAAGTAATAGATGGGAAATCTTCCGATGGGGACACTAATTCTGGTGACCTGGGGGTCCCCAAAGAATTCCTTTAATTTTCAGAGATTTCCTCTCTCTTTGGCTATAGGACATAGATGGTGAAAAAAAAAATCTGACAGGGGTTCTAACCCTTCCTTACTCTATCCAAAATGAAAGAAAAAGTTTTGCCTATAGTTCTACTTTAAGCAAGCAATGTGTTTGGTACATTACAGGAAACTCTTCACTTTACTCAGTTTTTAATTATCAAAATCATAGGACAGGTTCTCTTTAAGGAAAACCTCAGCTAAGCACTATTCTGATCTAACACGCCCATGTGATGCAAGTCCACCCCAATCAGGACTCCGTGTTGCGTTTTTGATGCGTTTATTATAATTTCTCTTTCACAAACAGTGTATAGCTGGTTGCTAAGGAGTGGCCTGGGAAGTCAGCCGCTGCGTCCTTAACAACCAATGAGTCATCAGCTGTCAGTGGGGTCCCCTACTGACAGCTGAATGTAAAAAAAAAGAATTGCCAGCAAAACAAAAAAAAAAAAAGAAATTGGGAAAAAAAAAAAAAATGGCGTGGGCGGGCGTTGTGATTGACAATGGATCTACATGAGGGGACATTGTTTTTTTCTTTTTTTAAGGACTTGTCAAAAACTCTTGTGCTGTCTTTATTTACTTTTACACTTTTTTGGTGAATGGGCAGGGGTACCATACTCATTCACATGGGGGGGGGTGAGAACTAGGGACCCCCTTGTTAAAGGGGGCTTCAAGATTCCGATAAGCCCCCCAACCCGCACATCCCCACAACCACAGCCCGAGGTTCTGGGGAAGAGACCCTTGTCCCCATCAACATGGGAACAAGGTGCTTTGGGGCGGGGGGGCAGAGCTGCCCCCCCCACATGTCGAGGGCATGTGGCCTGTTATGGTTAAGGAGGGGGGGGGGAGGGCGCTCATTCGTCCCCTCCCTTTCCTGACCTGCTGGGCTGCATGCTCAAATAAGGGTCTGCTATGGATTTTGGGGGAGCCCCATGCCATTTTTTAAAAAAATGTTGGCGTGTGATACCCTTCCAAATTCATACCAGACTAGAAGGGCCTGGTATGAATTTTTTGGGGGAACCCACATCGTTTTCTTCCCACATTTTTTTTTGCCGGCAATTCTTTTTTTTCACTTTCGGCTGACAGCTGATGACTCATCGGTTGCTAAGGATGGGGCGGCCGGCTTCCCAGACCTCTCCTTAGCAACCAACTTTACACAGTTTGGTAAAGAGAAAAAAAAAACCTGTATGCAAAAACGCGGGTTTGAAAATACAAAACGCATCAAAAACCTTTTTTTGTTTTTACATAGAATGGGGATCAGCTAGACCCGTCAGGTCTTCTGTTTCACTTCTGGAGACACAATCCCCTCTTAGGCAGTTTCAGATGCCTCCATTGAAAGGTTTCCCCTCCTATTCCTGTTCCAGTGACAACTGTAGCATTTCTCGATCCAAAATAAATAAGAAGGTTTTGGCTTTAGATATACTTTGACTTTATTATGCCAAAGTACTTGGTGGCTATGCTGACCATAAAAGAACGTTCAGGATGTATTTTATGGAACATTTGTGTCCAGCTAGGGTTCACCTCCATCCACACGGAATAAACTGTCCCTGGAATCCTGCCATGCTGGACATGGCTACACCGCCGAGCACACACTGCGTCCTCAGTGTGCATAATAAGGATGCGTGCGAACATGAAAACATTCGGTGACATCACCGATAAAGAACTCCATCAATTTCTTCCTAGAAGCACGAAACACTGGCAGCAAAAGCCATACAGAAGGTCAGAGAAAAGAGAGCTCCAAGCTGCTTTATGTAAAGGAGAAAAAAATATTTGGGGAAAAAAATATGTAGTTTCTGAGACAAACGGCCTTCCACCATACTCAGTTTAATATTCTCCTGTACAAACTGCCCCCATCATACCCTCTGCACTCTTCTCCTGTACAAACTGCCCCCATCATACCCTCTGCACTCTTCTCCTGTACAAACTGCCCCCATCATACCCTCTGCACTCTTCTCCTGTACAAACTGCCCCCATCATACCCTCTGCACTCTTCTCCTGTACAAACTGCCCCCATCATACACTCTGCACTCTTCTCCTGTACATACTGCCCCCGTCATACACTCTTTACTCCTCTCTTGTGCATACTGCCCCTTCCTACTCTCTGTACTCCTCTCCTCCTCTCCTGTACATACTGCCCACGTCATACACTCTTTACTCCTCTCCTGTGCATACTGCACCTTCCTACCCTCTGTACTCCTCTCCTGTACATACTGCCCCCATCATACACTCTTTACTCCTCTCCTGGGCATACTGCCCCTTCCTACTCGCTGTACTCCTCTCCTGTACATACTGCCCCCGTCCTACCCTCTGCACTCTTCTCCTGTACATACTGCCCCCATCATACTCTCTGTACTCCTCTCCTGTATATACTGCACCGTCCTACCCTTTGTACTCCTCTCCTGTACATACTGCCCCTGTCTTACCCTCTGTACTCCTCTCCTGTACATACTGCCCCCGGCCTACCCTCTGTACTCCTGTACATACTGCCCCGTCCTACCCTCTGTACTCCTCTCCTGTACATACTGCCCCCGTCCTACCCTCTGTACTCCTCTCCTGTACATACTGCCCCCGTCCTACCCTATGTACTCCTCTCCTGTACATACTGCCCCCGTCCTACCATCTGTAATCCTCTCCTGTACATACTGCCCCCGTCATACCCTCTGTACTCCTCTCCTGTACACACTGCCCCTGTCTTACCCTCTGTACTCCTCTCCTGTATATACTGCCCCCGTCCTACCCTCTGTACTCCTCTCCTGTACATACTGCCCCCGTCCTACCCTATGTACCCCTCTCCTGTACATACTGCCCCCGTCCTACCCTATGTACTCCTCTCCTGTACATACTGCCCCCGTCCTGCACTCTGTACTCCTCTCCTGTACATACTGCCCCCGTCCTACCCTCTGTACTCCTCTCCTGTACATACTGCCCCCGTCCTACCCTCTGTACTCCTTTTCTGTACATACTGCCCCTGTCTTACCCTCTGTACTCCTCTCCTGTACATACTCCCCCCGTCCTACCCTCTGTACTCCTCTCCTGTACATACTGCCCCCGTTCTACCCTCTGTACTCCTCTCCTGTACATACTGCCCCTTCCTACCCTCTGTACTCCTCTCCTGTACATACTGCCCGTTCTACCCTCTGTACTCCTTTCCTGTACATACTGCACCCGTCATACCCTCTGTACTCCTCTCCTATACTATTGTCGGGAAGAGGCCCTTGTCCCCATCAACATTGGGACCAGGTGCTTTGGGGCATACAGCCCCTCCTGCCCCAAAGCCACCCCTTCACGTTGATGGGGACAAGGCCCCCCCTTTCCTGACCTGCTGGGTTGTGTGCCTGAATAAGGGTCTGGTATGGATTTTGAAGGGGACCCCGCGCAATTTATTTTTTTTAATTTTGGCGTTCCCCTCAAAAACCATACCAGACCAAAAGTTTTTATTTTTTATTTTGGCGTGGGGTTCCCCAAGATTCATCCAAGATTTAAAGGGCCTGGTATGAATCTGGGTGGGGGGGAAACCCCACGCCGTGTTTATATATATATATATATATATGTATATCGGCGTGAGGTTTCCTCAATACCAGAAGCAAAGGAATTCTTTTGATTGGTCAAAGGACAAGTGGAAACAATAAAGTCGCAAGGAAGTCGAAACACGAAGTAGAAGGGCAAAGTCGGATCGGAAGTCGTACTACTTTTGTGTCGGATCAGTGTGAACATAGCTAAAAAGCTATAAATGGTGTATTACATGCTGTTAATACTTAACTCACTATTTCTGCAAAAAACCTGGTTGATCCTGCTGCTCTCTATCTTCCCCTTCTGTCCAAGTCCCCGATTTTGCAGCTGTGGTGGCAACTCTGCACATGCTCAGTTTTCAGTGAGTTTCTAAGCCAAAGCACACATGTAGGCGTATACACAGTGGTAAAAGACAGCCCACTCCCTCCCTCCCCCCCATGCCCACTATACAGCTAAACACAATAGGGGCAGGATATTACATGCAGTTTAATGGAGGCTTCACCTCCCTGTTATTCTAAGACACAGGCTGGAGGGGAGTGACAGAGCCTATAACTGACAGAAATCCACCCACACCATATTTTTGCCAAAAAATAATAAAGATTTGATTTCAAATATAATATTGTATGACGATTTAAAAACAGTTTATTGATATTACTTGTTTTTACTCTGTATTCCAAAGGCTGTTTTTTTTATTTTTTTTATTGTGAACATGTGACCAGCAGCAGTGGACTAGAATCTTCTCCTGCCACTGCTTCCCTGCAGACAGGCTGGGAGAGAGCTGGGTCACATAGCTGTATATCAATCTGATAGGGGTTATAACCCTTCCTTACTCTATCCAAAATGAAAGAAAAAGTTTTGCCTATAGTTCTACTTTAAGCAAGCAATGTGTTTGGTACATTACAGCAAACTCTTCACTTTACTCAGTTTTTAATTATCAAAATCATAGGACAGGTTCTCTTTAACCACTTAAGCCCCGGAAGATTTTACCCCCTTCCTGACCAGGGGGTATTTTGCGATTCGGCACTACATGATTTTAACGGACAATTGCGTGGTCGTGCGACGCTGTACCTAAACAAATTTGACGTCCTTTTTTTCACACAAACAGAGCTTTCTTTTGGTGGTATTTGATCACCTGTGCAAATTTTTTGATCATGCGCTATAAACAAAAAAAGATTTTGCAAAAATAACAATATTTTTCACATTTTTTAATATGAAATTCCCCAAAAAAAATGTAAAAATCAAAATTTTTTAACTTTTTCGGCCAATTTGTTTTATGCTACATATGTTTGGTAAAAAAAATCGCAAAAAGCGTATTTTGATTGGTTTGCGCAAAAGTTATCGCGTTTACTAACAAAGGGAAAGATTTTTGTCATTTTTGTTGTTTTTTTTTTAACGCGTAATGGCGGCAATCTGCGATTTTTTTGGGGGTACTGCGACGTTGCGGCGGACAGATCGACTGACATTTTTGACACTTTTGGGGTTACCTGTGACATTACTGCAGTAATCAGTGCTATACATATGCACTGTTACTGCAAAATTACACTGGTAGTGAAGGGGTTAACTTTATTTGAGAGGGAGGGGTTGTGTGTGTCCCTAGGGGCGTGATTCTAACTGTGATTGGCTGTCTGTTGAGCTGTAGAAACAGTGATCAACGGTTCTACATAGTAGAACCGTGTGATCACAGTTTCTACACAGGGGAGAATGACAGGCGGCTTGTTTACACAAGCCGCCTGACTTTCTCCCTCTGCAGCGGCGATCGCAGAGTGACCGGCAGACATCGGGTCCGCCGGTCACACGCGCGGGGGGGTTCGTGACCACGCGGGTGCGCGCCTCCGGCGGCGCGCGCGCCCCCTAGACCCTCAAAGGCTAGCGACGTAGTACTACGTCACTTTGCCTGTGAGGGGCTGACTGCCGACGTAGATAGTCGTGCGGCAGTCGGCAAGTGGTTAAATAACATTTTTTTCTGGACAGCTTGGCCTGTTACAGGATAGAAAATACACTGTATCTACTCGCAGGATCACCAGGTAATAAAACCATATCACAGAGAGGACTTCGAAAAACAGAACCTGCTGTGTTGATGCTACTGACAGCCCGCATCATATATGTTATTGATGATTTTGCCCAGACATCCTTTTTTGTGAAGGTAACCTTCTCTGTAGGCGTTTAGAACTGGCTGATCGGAGATTTCTGTTTTAGGATGGGAGATGTTCTCTCAAATAAAATAACTCCCAAGAGTTGAACCAGAAACCTTCAGTTACAGAACATACAGTAAACCGGAACATTGAGCAGAGCGCCTTCAAATTGAGGGAAGAGAGCCCAACATAAACCCTGTAGGACCTGAGGGGTCTGGCCTGCTATCCCAATAGAACACAAAGATAGAAGAGTAACACTAGAGGAACACAGACCTGGAAGTCTAAAGTGATTTTAAAGGTTAATTTTCTTTTTTTTTTTTTAAAAATAAACATGTTATACTTACCTGCTCTGTGTAATGGTTTTGCACAGAGCAGCGCCAATACTTTTCTTCTCAGGTCCCTCTCCACCCCTCCCTCCTGCCCCTATAGCAAGCAGCTTGTTATGGGGGCACCTAAGCAGGCTTTCTCCCGAGCCACTACTTTGTCTATTTAGAGACAGAGCGTGGCTCAGCCCCACCCCACCCCCACTGGCTGTAATTGACAGTAGCGGGAGCCAATGGCACCCGCTGATGTCCAAGCCAATGAGGTGGGAGAGCCACTGCTATTGAGCACATTGCTAGATCGAGATGAGGATCAGGTAAGTGTTGGGGGGGGGGGGAGCTGCACACAGAAGGTTTTTACTATGCATGAAGGTAAAAAATTTGAGCCTTTACAACCACTTTAACTCTAATGGAGCACAGACCTAAAATCAAACATTAGCAGAACACAGATCTAAAGTCAGACACCAGCAGAACACAGACCTAAAATCAAACATTATTGAACAGAGACCTAAAATCAAACATTAGCAGAACACAGACCTAAAATCAAACATTAGCAGAACACAGACCTAAAATCAAACATTAGCGGAACACAGACCTAAAATCAAACATTAGCGGAACACAGACCTAAAATCAGACACCAGCAGAACACAGACCTAAAATTATTATTATTATATAGGATTTATATAGCACCAACAGTTTACAACTTGAGGGAAGACCGTACAACTACAATACACTTTAATACAGTAGAAATCAGAGGGCCCTGCTCGTTAGAGCCTACAATCTAAGAGGGAGGGTCAAGAGATACAAGCGATAATAATTGTAGGGGGAGGGGCTTATGGAGAAAATAAATGTACATTTGTTAGGTGGGGGCCAGATAGGCTTTTAGGAAGAAATGTGTTTTCAGGGATCGTCGGAAAGTGGACAAAGTAGGAGATAGTCGGACAGATTGGATTAGAGCATTTCAGAGGATGGGAGAAGCTCGGGAGATGTCCTGGAGGTGAGCATGGGAAGATGTGACAAGGGAGCTAGAGAGCAGGAGGTCCTGGGATGAACGAAGAGAACAATTTGGTTGGCATT
Organism: Pelophylax lessonae; assembly: GCF_965119305.1. Taxonomy (NCBI): domain Eukaryota; kingdom Metazoa; phylum Chordata; class Amphibia; order Anura; family Ranidae; genus Pelophylax; species Pelophylax lessonae. The sequence goes on from NC_138778.1 coordinate 205,621,669, forward strand.
TTGAGACCAGGTTAGTAATGTAGCTGGGGGCCAAGAATTTAATTTGTTGGTTGGGTAGCAGCCAATGGAGGGATTGGCAAAGAGTGGTAGCAGACGTCGAGCAGTTTGTAAGGTGAATGAGCCAGGCAGCAGCGTTCATGATGGACTGATAGGGGGATAGCCTATTTAAAGGTAAGCCAATGAGAATGGAGTTGCAGTAATTGAGACGAGAGATGACCAGGGAGTGGATTAGAAGCTTTGTGGTGTCGTTGGTTAGGAAGCGGCGTATCTTGGAGATGTTGCGAAGGTTGAGGCGGCAAACTTTGGACAGCGACTAGATGTGGGGCCGAAAGGATAATTCAGAGTCCAGGATTGCACCCAGGACCTTGGCATGGAAGGGGGGGGGGTCATAGTTGAGCCATTGATTTTGACAGAGAAATCAGGGGAAGAGGAACGTGGGGGAGTAAATATCATGGGCTCGGTTTTGGATAGGTTGAGTTTGAGGAAGTAACGTGACATCCAGGCTGATATGTCTGTTAGTAAGTTGGTGATGCGTGTGGAGAGAGCTGAAGGGTGGAGAGATAGATTTGGGTGTCGTCAGCATTGAGATGATACTGAAAGCCATGGGAGGCAATCAACTGAACCAGGGAGGAGGTGTAGATTGAGAAAAGAAGAGGTTCAAGAACAGAACCTTGGGGGACCCGACAGAGAAAGGAAGAGGAGAGGAGTTAGTAGAGTTGTCAGCAGCACTGAAGGTGCGTTGGGATAGGTAGGATGAGAACCAATGAAAAGTACAGTCACAGAGACCAAGGGAGTGGAGTTTTTGAGGAGGATTGGGTGGTCCACTGTGTCAAAGGTAGCAGAGAGGAGTAGTATAGAATAGTGTCTGGCGAAATCTGGGCTAAAGGAGATCAAAAAGTTTGTTCTTAGTCATATGGTCACTCAGTCGGTTGTAGTCGGTTGATCGTTCAAGGGGTTTGGAGGAGAAGAACGTTAGAAGAGCACAGACCTAAAATCAAACACCAGCAGAACACAGACCTAAAATAAAACATTAGAAGAACACAGACCTAAAATCAAACAGCAGAACACAGACCTAAAATCAGACACCAGAAGAACACAGACCTAAAATCAGACACCGGCAGAACACAGACCTAAAATCAGACACCAGAAGAACACAGACCTAAAATCAAACATTAGCAGAATACATGGTAAAAAATAGGATTGGGGTGCACCCGCGCTATGGATAATACAACAAATACTGAACTAAAAACTGTTTTGTTAAAAACAGTTTTTTTAAAAACTGTTTAAAACCGGGGGGGACCAGATGGTTATGCTGCCTCCAACTTACCGCAAGGGTAAAAATATTGTGGGGGTCAGGGGGTGTTGGTATGGGGCGCTACCACCTTGTACAACAAAATCAATGGTGTATGTGGTCCCAAGAGAAAGTGCACTGTGCTCATTTAATGACAGAAATGTGCAAATTATTGTATTATATCATATAAAATGCTGCGTGCTTGCCTTAAAACCAAAGTTTATTATAATGATCGTAAACACTTTATGAAAAAGTGTAAAGGATTTTTTGTAATAAATCCCTAATTTTAAAATTTTCTTTTAAAATTTTCTTTTAAATTTCTCTTCTTAATTTTTTTAATATTTCATAAAGTGTTTACGATCATTATAATAAACTTTGGTTTTAAGGCAAGCGGGAATCACCCATACGGCACACATCTCTCAGCACTTTTTAAGCACGGTTTTATGTTTGCACTTATTATAGTAACATTAGCCTAATACTTCATGAGATGTATGCAATTTGACAAATATATGGGGCCCGCTGTATAAGGAAGTTCACGTGATGTAAATAAACCTCTGTATCCTGGATATGCTGACCGGGTAACAATGTGTTCCGAGGTACCAAGATGGCCGTTGGTGTGACTTCTATGAGGTTACCAATATGGCGGAGGTACACAAAACGGTCACTAGGATACAGAGGCCTATATAAACTCCGGGAGTACGTAGCACAGCACCGCCCCAGATGACGTCGCAGTGACGAAACGCGTAGAGCGGCAACCAGCGTCATACGTCACTTCCGGTTAGGTGGTTCTGGCCGGTGGAACGCGGAAGTACCGCACGGCCGCACGCCAGAAACACACCAAACAAGCTGACGGTGAACTTCCTAATAGTGAGTCGCTACTTTTTTCTTCCTCAATATAATACTGTACTACGCAATGGAAGCCTTCTTGGTTTTTGTACACTGACTCCCTAGATGCATGTGCAACAACACCTGTGAACGATCCAAACGCAAAGCTTTGCAGGCATCAAATTAAGGGGAGAAATAACCAACCAGGCTGGACGTGGAGTAAGGGAGAGTCCTTGGTAAGTGCTTTACTCCGGTATTAGCACTTTTTTCCAGCACGCGCCAAAGTGCGCAACTCACTTACCACCTCATTGTATTGATATTGCTTTTACTAATCACGGATGTTAGTTTCCCCCGCAAGGGGATGTCACAATAAAAAAAAGTTTTTAACTAATGGTTTATTCACTTATTTGCACTTTGCCACCGACCATTAGTAGAGGGTCGCATTTTAACTCACATCTGATGATTGACACACAGACGGTACAATCCACTTAGCAAAACGTATTGTTGAGGGTACCATCTTTTTTGCACTTTTTTTGCACCATTTGCACATTTCATCATCTCTTTAAGCACGCAGCATTTTATATGATATAATACAATAATTTGCACATTTCTGCCATTAAATGAGCACAGTGCACTTTCTCTTGGGACCACATACACCATTGATTTTGTTTTGTTGTACAAGGTGGTAGCGCCCCATACCAACACCCCCTGACCCCCACAATTAGCAGAATACAGACCTAACATCACACAGCAGAACACAGACCTAAAATCAGACACCGGCAGAACACAGACCTAAAATCAGACACCAGCAGAACACAGACCTAAAATCAGACATTAGAAGAACACAGACCTAAAATCAGACAGCAGAACACAGACCTAAAATCAGACAGCAGCAGAACACAGACCTAAAATCAGACATTAGAAGAACACAGACCTAAAATCAGACAGCAGAACACAGACCTAAAATCAGACAGCAGAACACAGACCTAAAATCAGACACCAGCAGAACACAGACCTAAAATCAAACATTAGAAGAACACAGACCTAAAATCACACAGCAGAACACAGACCTAAAATCAAACATTAGCAGAATACAGACCTAAAATCAGACACCAGCAGAACACAGACAATGGGGATCTAGGCTTAGAAAAAAAGCTGTTCAGTCGAAGGGATTGCATGAGAACTCAGGGGCATACAATGCGATTAGAGGAGAAGCGTTTTAACCTCAGGCAACGTGGGGGGTTCTTTACTGTTAGGGCTACAAGATTGTGGAATTCTCTACCACATGAGGTGGTTTCTGCAGGTAGTATGGTGGCTTTCAAAAGACTCTTAGACGTACATCTCAAGGATCAGAACATTCAGGGGTATGCAAGATGATTACAGCCACACACACCTACACAGGTTGAACTGGATGGACTATTGTCTTTATTCAACCTCACCTACTATGTAACTATGTAACTATGATCACCCTCAGTGTTAACCCCTTCCCTGCCAGTGTCATTAGTACAGTAACAGTGCATATTTTTAGCACTGATTACTGTAGTAAGGTCACTGGTCCCCCCAAAAGTTTCAAAAATATCAGTCAAGGGTCCGATCTGTCCGCCACAATGTCGCAGTCCCGCAAAAAATCGCAGATCACTGCCTTTACTAGAAAAAAAGTAGTTAGTAGACACGATAACTTTTGCGCAAACCAATCAAAATACGCTTTTTAATTTTTACCTACAGGTAAGTCTATAATAAAGCTTACCTGTAGGTAAAATTAACTACTTCTGGACCAGAAGGGTTTGCCCCCTTAATGACCAGGCCATTTTTTGCGATACGGCACTGCGTTACTTTAACTGACAATTGTGCAGCCGTGCGACACTGTACCAGAGTTTTATAAAGTGGAAGGATTATAGTCTTATCTCTGGAATATATCCCTTTCTTTATGCATGCTAATATTCTGCTGGCTTTGGCAGCTGCCGCTTGACATTGCATGCTGTTGCCTAATCTATCATCAACCAAGACTCCCAGATCTTTCTCCATTTTTGATTCCCCTAAGGGTTCCCCTCCTAACGTGTATTGTGTTTTTATGTTTTTAGTCCCCAAGTGCAAAACCTTACACTTCTCCACGTTAAACCTCATTTGCCATGTCGTTGCCCACTCTGTTATTTTGTCCAGGTCATTCTGTAGGATATCTGCTTCATGCTGTGCAGTTATTCCCCTGCCCAATTTTGTGTCATCTGCAAAAACTGATAACGAACTACTGATCCCGACCTCAATGCTGTTTATGAATAAATTGAACAAGGTTGGTCCCAGGACTGAGCCCTGGGGCACCCCGCTTACCACCCCAGACCAGTCTGAGTATGCGCTGTTTATTACCACCCTTTGGACACAGCCTTTAAGCCAGTTCCGTATCCAAGAGCAAACCCTGCTGTCGATACCTGCAGACCTGATTTTATAAATTAAGGGGTTAAACGTAAGCCTAGGGGAGTGATTCTAACTGTGGGGGAGGGGCTTGTGAAATGATCATAGAGACCTGTGATCCTATATAGAAGGATCACAGGCACTCTGTAATCATTCCAGAGAGAAGAAAGGTCAGCTGTGTTTACAACAGCCGACCGTCCTTCTCTCTCAGCGGGGAGCGATCGCGGGTGTCAGGCGGCAATCGGAGCCGTCTGCCCCGTGCGTCAGGATCCCTGCTGCCAAGTGGGGATGGGGGGGGGCGCTCGCCCCCTAGCTGCAGGCGCACGACCAATGTATACCCACGTCGGTTCGTGCAGGAGGGGCTGCCTGCCGCAGTATAACTGCGGCGGGCGGTCCTTAAGTGGTTAATATCTCCTAAACCTGCACGGTTTAGGAGATATTCACCCTGCATGCAGCCGCTGAAACCAGCAGCGCATGCGCTCTGAAAGTCCGGCGTACCTTAAGAGCTCCTTGCCGGAAAGTGAACTCCGGCGCGCATGTGCGGGAGTGACGTCATCGCGGCTCCGGCCACTCGGTGGTGTCCGTGCGACCTCGTGGGGGCTTTGTTCTAAGGTAAGTATTTTATAATGTGCTAGTATGCGATGCATACTAGCACATTATGCCATTGTCCTGCAGGGTTTTTTTTTACATAGGAGATACAACCGCTTTAAGGGGCCACTCCCAGCTCCAGAGTCTTCTACCACGTAAGCACCGACTGTCAACTTTCATAAATAATAATGATGGAAAGAAGAACAATTTATTATATCTATAATCACAGCAGTGACCGGTTCTCCTTACAGCTCTACCTCCAGCCAGCTCCAAGCGATTACACATGTCACACTGTCAGCAGCGTTTACGCAAATCGCCGTGGCTCCATCCCAGGAAGGCATTCAGATGACGACAGGCGAACTTGTCGCTGCCTTACATCATGCATTCCTGAACATGTCTGGCCGGTGGACAAAACGCGCTGCGCTCCAGTCTCCAGTCCGTCTGCTTGTAATCATCCTACAGAGCGCGGAACCCGCCGGGGATTCTCTGAGAGACTCATGTTTATGGATCTGGAGAGAGGAGACGCTACGCAGGTGCTGAACTTATGAACGCTGCGGTCTAGCTGTGTACACCATCAGAATCATGGGGGGGGGGGGGGAATCGGGGCTCCCCCACCACTCCGCATACAACTGAAACTAGATAAATAATGGGAAACTCCAACAATGTGCAACTCTAAACTCTAAGTGCCAGTTCACACTATAGCGATGTCAGACAACGCATGTGATTCGCACCGCACTGCTCTGCAAATCACATGCGATGTCTGTGCGATGCAAATTCAGCCAGACAGATTGTATGCCTGAATTCGCATCGCAAGTCGCACAGGACCCTTTTTTTGGTCCACACCAGAATCGGATTGCATCACACCTATGCGATCCGATTCCTGTCCAAATTGACAGTTCGCACTGCGATACGCAAACTGATCTGGTCAGTATTACAGCGGCAGGGCTGTGCAAAACCACGTAGTACTATGTGATTTCAGCTTCTCTTTGTGTGTGTCACAGAACCTCCCCCCCCCCCACACAGTCAGTAAGCATATTTAGGCACACATTAACCCCTTTGATCACCCCTAGGTTAACCCCTTCCCTGCCAGTGTCATTTATACAGTAAGGGCTCTTTCACACGAGCGGTCTGATCAGATCCGCCTGTCAGTTTCTTAGGATCGGATCCACCATGCAGCTCTATGGGGCAGCAGAGGTCAGCGGAGACACCTCTGCTGACACCCGCTGCCATCCGTATCCGATCCTGTCCGTGAAATCTGGACGGATGGAAACCCTATTTTTCCATCCGTTCAGGTATCAGATCGGATCGGATGAGAGCGGACAGGCGGTCCGCTCTTATCCGATCCCCCATAGAGAGCAGCGGGGGCTGTGACACCTCCCTCTCCGCACTGCAAGCGGAGACGGAGCTGTCATCCGACGGCTCAGCGGGGATCGCGGATCGATCCCCGCTGAGCAGCGCGGATCCGCCTACGTGAAAGAGCCCTAACAGTGCATATTTTTTAGCACTGATTACTGTAGTAATGTCACTGGTCAGCGTTTGGGGGGCTATTGCAAATCACGGGCAACGCACAGGCGTCCCGCGATTTGTAATAATCTCCGGATCGCGGGCGGAATCGCTGACATGTGAACGCAGCCTAAGGGGGTAAAACCTTCCGGGGCTGAAGTGGTTAACTATGTATTGAAACCCCTAGCGATTCGCATATGGCAGTGTGAACTGCCTGTGAGTCGAGTGCGATGCGGGAACTCGCAGTGGATTCGCAGGGTTTCCGCATCACATATGTGTGAAACGGCACTAAGACCAATAAAAAAGTATTAGGTAAAACTTGGATGGAGTACGGAAGGATCGGGACCCCCTGTTGTGTCCCCGCTGGGGAGATTCACCCCTTTGTCTACCCATCCAGGGCCGATCATTCGCAGGTAATCGCTCCATAAGTGAATTCATGTGACCAGCCATAATTTGGCTGGGGGAGCTGTCAGCATTCCATTTCTTTTAATGGGACTACACACGCAGCTAATTGCTGGGAATCCCCCCCCCCCCCCCCCCGAATGTAATCCCTAATGCTGGCCATACACTAGCCGAAAAATCATTCGAAAATCTGTCATTTGGTCCGTTCGTTCGTTTTTTTGTCCAGTTGAAATAGAAAATCGGTTTTAACTTTTCAAAGCTGAAAAATCGAAGGAACAGTTTGGAAAATTCTGCCGAACGAACGATAAATTGAAAGGTTAATGTGTTCCTCGCCCGAACTGTTTGCACTAGGAATATGTGACAAAACGAACGAAAAACTGATTAATTTCTGTCTATTGAAAGATTTATCCATCAAAATGCGGTCATTACATGATGGGACGATCGTCTGCTCTCACGGCCGAGTGCTCGTTTTTTTAAAATGAGTTTGAATGATTGTATAGTGTATGGCCTGCATTGCAGTCCTATTCAGTGTGAATGGAGCCCTAAAGCAGGAAAGTATATTCACATCCAAAGTCAATTTTCACTTATTTCCTAAAATAAGGAAAGCCCCCGGAAGATTTACCCCCCTTCATGACCAGGCCATATTTTGGGATGCTGCACTGTTATTTTAACTGACAATTGCGCGGTCGTGCGACGCTGTACCCAAATTAAATTGATGTCCTTTTTTCCCCATAAATAGAGCTTTCTTTTGGTGGTATATAATCACCTGTGCGATTTAAATTTTTTGCGCTATAAACAAAAGAAGAGCGACAATTCTGAAAAAAAAAAAAAACAATAAAAACAACAATATTTTTCACTCTCTGCTATATAACATTCCCAATAAAAAAAAATTAAAAAATCTAAATTTTTCATCATTTTAGGCCAATTTGTATTCTGCTACATAAATGTGGTAAAAAAAAAAAAAACCCATTAAGTGTATTTTGATTGATTTGCGCAAAAGTTATCGCATCTACTAACTAAGAGAAAGATTTACGTCATTATTATTTATTTATTTTTATTTTTTTTACTAGTAATGACGGCAATCTGAGTTTTTTAGCGGGACTGCGACATTGCTGCGCACAGATCGGACCCCTAACTAACATTTTTGACACTTTTGGGGGGGACCAGTAACATTACTACAGTAATCAGTGCTAAAAATATGCACTATGACACTGGCAGGGAAGGGTTTAACATCAGGGGCGATCAGAGTTAAATGTGTCCCCAGGGGGTGCTTTCTAACTGTGTGGGGGATGGGCTTATGGAATGAACACAGAGACCTGTGATCCTAAATAAGAGAAACACAGGATCCCTGTGTTCATCGCTGACAGAACAGCGGTCTGCTGTGTTTACAACAGCAGACCGCCGTTCTGTCTCCACGGGGAGCGATCACGGGTGCCCGGTGGCAATCGCGGCCATCGGACCCGCAGATCAGCTTCCCCAGTGGCGAATGGGCGTGCGTGCCCCTACTCGCGGTCCCGTGAAGCGGCGTACAGGTACGTTGTTTCGCAGGAACGAGCCGACCTGCCGCAGTATACGTACGGCGGCTGGTCGGCAAGTGGTTAACAGACTAAAAAAAGGGCAAAATAAGAGAAGCACATTTTGAAGGTGTTACATACATTTTAAGTACAGAAAAAAAAAAACACTACTCATTTTATTAAAAATCAGATACATTGGGCAAAAAATAAATAAATAAATATATATTATATTTTGCAGTTCTAATAGCTGTGCACCAACCAGATTGCACGTTCTGATTTTGGGCAACAAAATTAATAAAAATAAATAAATAAATAAATAAATAAAAAAATAAAAATAAATGAATATATATAATATTTTGTAGTTCTAATAGCTGTGCGCCAAGCAGATTGCACAGATCAGTTTGGCGCTGCGCTGCTACACACGTTCTCATTTTGGGCAAAAAAAATTATTTAAAAAAAATAAATAAAAATGAAATAAATTAATATATATTATATTTTGCAGTTCTAATAGCTCTGCGCCAACCAGATTGCACAGATCAGTTTGGCGCTACGCTGCTACACATGTTCTCATTTTGGGCAAGAAAATTAATTAAAAATAAAATAAATTAATATATATTATATTTTGCAGTTCTAATAGCTGTGCGCCAACCAGATTGCACAGATCAGTTTGGCGCTACGCTGCTACACACGTTCTCATTTTGGGCAAAAAAATTAATTAAAAATAAAAATAAATAAATAAAATAAATAATTTAATTAATATATATTATATTTTACAGTTCTAATAGCTGTGTGCCAAGCAGATTGCACAGATCAGTTTGGCGCTGCGCTGCTACAAACGTTCTCATTATGGGCAAAAAAATTTATTAAAAATAAAAAAAATAATAAAAAATATAAAAATAAAATAAATTAATATATATTATATTTTGTAGTTCTAATAGCTGTGCGCCAACCAGATTGCACAGATCAGTTTGGCGCTGCGCTGCTACACACGTTCTCTTAAAGTCGTACAATTATACAATAAACATAAGAATAGGACTTACAGGATGCTGGTGTGGTCGGGCACCTCCGGGATGGCGTCAAGCATCAGATGCATGCACCTGACGGTGGAGCGGAAGCACAGGCATCGGCTGGGGCAGGACAGGACCTGTTGGGGGGTGAGAAAAAGAAAGAGCAGGCAATATAACGGCCAGGGCATGGTGACAAGTGTGCGCTGTGCAGCTCTGCCGAGCCAGCCACCCTTCCAGACTCCCAGCCTGTGTAGGAGGGAGCAGCGGAAAATGTGTTTTTCATTATTGTCACTCACACCCCTCGGCCGGGACGCAGCCTTCCTCCTGATGTGTCCCACCGAGTGCCTAATATCCTAATCTGCTCTTGGATGGGAGTCAAGTTTTTCGGCGAGAAAAGCCCCCCCCCTGCTACACAGCTCTCCAAGGGGGGCAAAAGAAAAAAAAAAAGAGATAATTGGGACCTAAACATACATAGGGGCACGGTCACACAAAAAGGGACCTAAAATAAATGTATACAGGACACCGTAACAAAATCCTAAATGTATACGGGATATTCAGAAAAAAAAAAAGGGGGGACCTAAGGCTGGATTCACACATATGCATTTTTTTCATGTTTTGAAGAAACGCATTTCATTTTTTTTTTTAAACATGGGTTCCTATGGAACACGTTCCCACCAAAGCATTTTTGTGCCTCTGCGTTTTTGTAAAGGATTCTAGGACTTTATTCTCTGCAAAATGCAGCGTTTTCCATGTAATAGACTTCAATGGACCAATTGAGCCAATTGCGTCCAAAATGCAAATACTGCGTTTTTACCGCGATTTTGCATTTTTAAATCTGCCCAACAACAAATTTTCCACAAAAAAAAAACCTGAATCGTGTTAAAATCGTGGCAAACTGCCAGTTAAAAACACATGGAAGGCACAGCAAAAAGCACTACAGAAATGCACAAAAGCAACATGCATAGGTGTGAATCGAGCCTAAATGTATACAGAACAACATAGAAAAGGAGCCTACATGTATACGGAGCACTGGCATGAAAAAATAAAATAAAAAAAAGGGACCCAAATGTATACAGGACACTGTAAATAGGGACACACATGTAAATGAGACGTTGGCAAAAATAGAAAAAAAAAAGGGGGGGGGGGATTAATGTTTGCAGGATACAAAAAAAGGGGAGACTATAGGTATACAGGACCAAGGCAAAAAAAAAAAACCACACACACACAGGGGCCTAAATGTATGGAGGACACTCACTCTAAATAGAGACCCACGTGTAACATAAAACACTAACAAAAAATAAAAAATAAAAAGAAGGGGGGGCCTAAATGAGTACAGGACATAAAAAGGGAGCCTGCAACTGGTAACAAAAAACATAAAACAAACAAAACAGAAAAAAAGGGGACCTAAATGTATACTGGACACTACACTGTACACATGTAAAAAGGAAACTAGTATCATTAGGGGAAAAAAAAGGGGGGGGGGCTAAATGTATACAGGAAACAGTAAAAAAAAAAAAAAAAAGAGACCCACACGTACACAGAAAACTGGCAAAATAAAAAATACCCTGGGGGGGACCTAAATGTGTACAAGACACCATAAAAAGGGGTCCAAAATGTATAAGAGACAATACCAGAATATAAAGGGACCTAAATGTATACAGGACTTTGTCAAAAAGGGACCCAAATATATAGTGGGTAAAATAATTATTTGATCCCCTGCAGATTTTGTAAGTTTGCCCACTTTGGCATAGGTGTATTTAAAACGATAGAGACAGACTATCAATCAAAAATCCAGAAAACACACATTATACAAATGTTATAAACTGAGTTGCAGTTCAGTGAGTAAAAACTGAATTTTTGTAAAATCTTACCTGTAAAATTCCTTTCTCTGAGTCCTCCGACAGTCGCCGCCTCCTCTAAGTCATCACAATTGGGTATTGTCCACCTATCCGTAGGAATAGCTAGGCATATAGACTTAGTCAAAAGACAAAAGGCATTAGCATATACACACCCACGGGGGCTGTCCCATCTGCTCAATACCCCCCTGCATCACCACTCCCAACTCAGTTTGGTAGCATAGCAGTAGGTAAAAAGAACCCCAAAAGAGGGGCGGGGGCGGCGACTGTCGGAGGACTCAGAGAAAGGAATTTTACAGGTAAGATTTTACAAAAATTCAGTTTTCTCTTATGTCCTCCGACAGTCGCCGCCTCCTCTAAGTCATCACAATTGGGATGTCCCAAAGCAGTATAGACATGAGGGGTGGGAGACGCAACCGTAGAAAAGGCAATGCAGTACCCACATCAGAGAAAAGAATTTTACATGCACTGTAAGAACCAACTGGGCAACAGAAAAAAACAATGCTCAACAGGAGCAACAGCCCAGGAAAGCAAATGCCAACAGCCAGGGACCCAGAGAAAAAAAAAATCAAGGGTCCATCATGGCACAGCCGCACTGAGAACTTTGCGGCCAAAAGAAGCATAAGCTGATGCCAGAACGTCTACTTTGTAGAACTTGGAAAAAGTGTGCACCGACGACCAATTCGCCGCCTTACACACCTGGGCCACCGAGGCCCGATGCCAACAGGCCCAGGAAATACTCAAAGACCTGGTAGAGTGCGCCTCAACAGGGAAGGGCGGAACCCGTTCCTTCAAGGCATAGGCCTGCTCAATGGTCTGTCTGATCCATTTGGCAATGGTTGCTGCCGATGCAGCCATGCCCTTCCGAGGTCCCTCAGGAAGGACAAAGAGAGAATCCGTCTTCCGGAAGGATTCCGTAGACGACAGGTAAACCCTGATCGCCCTGACAACATCCAAGGAATGCAAAGCAATCTCCTTTGGATGCTTAGGCTTCGTACAAAGCAAAGGCAGGACAATGTCCTCATTAAGGTGGAACTCAGTGATCACCTTGGGAAGAAAGGACTGGGGTGTTCTCAACACCACCGTATCCCTGTGAATAATCAAATAAGGGGAACGGCAAGACAACGCCGTCAGCTCCGACACCCGGCGAGCCGAAGTGATCGCCACTAGAAAGGCAACCTTCTTCGACAGCAGAGGTAACGATATCTCCCTGATATTTTCAAAGGGAGCACGCTGCAACGCGGACAGAACCAAGTTCAAGTCCCACGGAGGTAAGGGCTCCTTCCTGGGAGGAGCCAAGTGTCGCACACCTTGAATGAAGGTGCGCACCAAGGAATGAGATGCCACAGGGCGTTGGAAAAGGACAACCAGTGCGGACACCTGGCCCTTTATCGTGGCCAGCGCCAGACGCTGATCCACTCCAGACTGGAGGAAAGCCAAGATTCTCGACACCGAGTAAGAACGAGGGGAGAATCCCCTGGACACACACCAAGTGAAATAGGCTTTCCAGGTACGGTAATAGATCTTACCAGAGGAGGATTTCCTAGCCTTGACCAGGGTAGGGATAACCTCGGGGGATAGACCCTTGTCCTTCAAGACCTGGGTCTCAACAGCCAGGCCGTTAAAGCCAGCGACTGTAAAGAAGGATGGAAGATCGGACCTTGAGACAGGAGATCTTCCCGCAGAGGCAGGCGCCACGAAGGAGCCACTGCCAGGTGAACAACGTCGGCGTACCAGGACCGGCGTGGCCAGTCCGGTGCCACCAGAATCACCAAGTGCGGTTCCGAGGCCAATCTGCGAAGGAACCGGGATAGTAACTGAATCGGAGGAAAGGCGTACATCAGACGATACTGATGCCAAGGGGCCACCAACGCACCCGAGGCGTCCGCCAACGGATCGCGCGTTCTTGCCACGAACCTTCCCACTTTTCGATTTAGCCGGGATGCGAACAGACCCACGTCTGGGGATCCCCACCTCGCACACAGCATCTGAAAGACCTCCGGGTGTAGGGACCATTCCCCCTGGTCCAGGGTCTGGCGGCTCAGATAGTCGGCCTGCCAATTTTCCACACCCGGAATGTGAACTGCCGAGATCGCCGGGACATGAGTCTCGGCCCAAGACAGAATACCGGTCACCTCCCGGGCCGCTCGAGCACTCCTGGAGCCCCCCTGGTGGTTGATGTAAGCCACCGCGGTAGCATTGTCCGTCTGTACACGAACAGGCAGACCCTGGAGACGGACCGACCACTGGAAGAGACAGAGATTTATTGCTCTTAGTTCCAGCACATTTATCGGGAGGGAGGATTCCTCCTCCGACCAAGTGCCCTGGGCAGACAGGTTGCCCAGGACTCCACCCCAGCCCGACAGGCTGGCGTCCATCGTAACCACTGTCCACACCACCGGGCGGAAGGACTTGCCTTCCGCCACCGCCGGGGACTGGATCCACCACAGAAGAGCCAATCTGGTCTGGCGACTCAAGGAGACATCCAGATCCAAGGACTGAGGAAGTCTGTCCCACCTGGCCAGGATCTCCGTCTGGAGAGCCCGCCTGTGGAACTGGGCAAAGGGAATCGCCTCGAAGGCCGACACCATCAACCCCAGGCCCCGCATGCAGGTCCTGAGTGACGAGGACGGATTGTCCCTGAGGGACCTGAGTTCGTCCCGCAAAGTCCGGAGCTTGTCCTCCGGCAAGAACACCTTTGCCTGAGCAGAGTCCAGAACCATTCCCAGGTAGGGAAGGCGAAGCGACGGAGACAACGCTGATTTCTGAACGTTGACGGTCCATCCGAACTCCTGTAGCGTCTGTACCGTGATGGACAGATCGCGCACAAGGTCCTGGCTGGCCCTCGATCTCAGAAGTAGATCCGAAAATGGGGATGGGCAGGTATGCATCCTTCAGATTCATCGAAGCCAGGAATTCTCCCGGACTCAAGGAGGCCACAACTGAACGGAGAGACTCCATTCGAAATTTTCGAACATGCACGAAGCGGTTCAGCGCTTTCAGGTCCAGAATAGGACTCACTTTGCCCTCCTTCCTGGGCACAGTGAACAGATTCGAATAAAACCCCCGAAACCTGTCCCGATGAGGCACCGGGACAATCACTCCCTGAGCAAGCAGGTCCTGCACCGCCCGATGCAAATCCTGCAGACGCCCCGGGCGCAGATGGAGATTGGAGGGAAAGAATCTGTCCGCCGGCCTGGAAAGGAATTCGATCTTGTATCCTGATCGAACGATTTCCTGGACCCACCTGTCTGATATCCGGAGCAGCCAAGGTTGGAGGAAACCGCGCAAACGTCCCCCCACCCCTGAAATGGGTGAGGGCGCCCCTTCAGGCAGAGGCGGATTGACCCGCCGAGCCGGCATTGCCGGCCTTCTGCTTACTCGCCCAGGGCTTCTTCTGGTTGCTCTGGGCCTTGAAGGGCTTGCCCTTGGATTGGTTCCGAAAGGCACAAAAGGACCCCTGATTGGATCTAGGCGCAGAACCCCGCTTGCCTCTGAAGGACTTGTTCTTCGGGTTCTGGGGCAGCATAGTGCTCTTGCCCCCCGTGACGCCCTTCACCAGGGTATCCAACGCCTCGCCAAAAAGGCGAGAGCCAGCATAGGGAAAATCAGCAACTGTTTTCCTTGAGGACTGGTCGGCCGACCAGCTCTTCAGCCATATCAGTCGCCGGTTAAGCACCGCGACACTCGAGAGGCGAGCCACCAAGGGGGCCTCATTTAAGGCTGCATCACACAAATACATGACTCCTTGGTGGATCTGGTCCACCATTTCCAGTCGGGCAGGTGGCGCGTCATCAGACACTAGGTTGCTACGAAGCACCTTGACCCAATCAGCTACCGCCTGAGCCACCATAACGGACGCAAAAACGGGTTTGAGCAACGAACCCGCCACCGTATAGGACTGGCGGGCTAGAGACTCCAACCGCCGGTCCGTGGGATCCCGGAAAACTGGAGTATCCTCAGTAGGAACCAGGGTCCGTAGGCCGGCACAAAAGGATAAAGCAATTTGAACCGACTAGGCACCACGAATGGACGTTTTAACGTGCGCCACATTTCATTAACAGTGCAATGAAATTCAGCTGGGCAGGGAAAAACCTGCGCAGACTTGCGGGTCCTGTGCGGCCCAAAAGAGGACACAACGCCCGGAGGATTGGGCTCATCCTCTAAATGCAAGGTTTCCTTCACAGAAACAATTAACTCATCCATGGTCGCCCGTTCTTCAGGTGACCCTGGGGAGGATGTGTCAACACCCTCAATTTCAGCCTCCCCCTCAGACCCCGGGGGGTCCAGGGATGAGCGGGACCCTAAAAAGGGCACGCTCGCAGCAGCAGCCATATCCCCATCTGAATCAGAAGAGAAAGACAGCCTGGACCGTTTTCTCGCAGCCCGTTCAGACATCAGCATTTTCATATTTGCCACTAAAGTCGCAACCACAGCAGCCAGATCAGGTCGCAGCGGAGCACCAGGAGAACTGGGGCCCCCCACTAAAGCTGGAGGAAACTTGCTTTCCTGAGAATCCATGGCTCAATACAGTAAAAAACTACAGTGCAAAAAAATTTGTGTACTGTCCCCTTAAATAGCGCTGCGGAGTACGCAGCCCACCGCTACTGTCACAGCTATGAAGACCCCCAAAAGGAGAAAGAAACTGAGCCAGAAGCAGTATGCAGAAGAAGACTGAGAGGGATACACTGCAGAGCCCGCAGATCGTTGCTACCTGTGCCTGCGCTGTCTGAGAGGAAGAGGAAATGCTGCTGGAGGGGGCTGGTTATAAGCCAGACCTCAGGGAAAATGGCTGCCCCATAGGGATGCATAGGAGGCTTCACTAAGATGGCCGCCGACATGCGGCCGAACCGATCATTCTACCGCCCCTAAAATGGCGGCGGATGGCGCCAAAACGATCGGTATACTCGCCCCAGAGGAGTCATACAGTGTGCATATCAAAAAACATGGCGGACCGCGCGAATCTTCCCCCGCAGCGGCCGCCGCACAATACACACGTCTGTACCCCCAAACATACACCTAAGGTGACACAGGGACAGGGACCCCCAGCAAAACATACATATCTGCACAAAAGCGAACCCCGCAGGGATCGCACAGGGAGTCACACAGGCACAGACATGGGGACACACAGCAACACAGACTGCCACCCCAGACAGAGGCCCCACACAGAAAAGTACTTACCTGTACCCGATGGCGTGGGGGAGCCTCTATGCACGGATAAACCTCTGTCCTCATCTGACAGGGAGTGCCGTGAGCCAGGGACATGACGCTGCAGCACCGCAGACGAGTCCTGTGAGGTAGCCACCTCACGGCTGCATCCCTGCAGCGAACAGGGATGGGTCGTTCTTAGTGCCAGGGCGAACCATAGCTGAACGCTCCATGGCGGGCTGGGGGTCCATCTGACCCTCTGTGCCCTGGCTGAACCAGGGCAGTCAGTCCGAATCCCAGCACCGCATGATCCATCTTCATCCGAAGAATAAACTAACACTAAAGCTGACAAAATAAACAGCTAGTAAAGTGAGAGAAAAAACTGACATTTTCAAAGAAAATCAAATAAAAGATTAGGAAGGCTGAGACTGAAGCCCCAGCACAAGGTAAGCCTGAACTATTCCTGATGCTAGGCAAACTAAAACTGAGTAAGGAGTGGTGATGCAGGGGGGGTATTGACCAGATGGGACAGCCCCCGTGGGTGTGTATATGCTAATGCCTTTTGACTATGTCTATATGCCTAGCTATTCCTACAGATAGGTGGACAATACCCAATTGTGATGACTTAGAGGAGGCGGCGACTGTCGGAGGACGTAAGAGAAATAAGTATTTCATCCCCCAAGCAAAACATGACTTAGTACTTGGTGGAGAAACCCTTGTTGATAAGCACAGAGGTAAGACGTTTCTTGTAGTTGGTGACCATGTTTGCACACATCTCAGGAGGGATTTTGGTCCACTCTTCTTTACATATCTTCTCTAAATCCTTAAGTTTTTTTTTGGCTCTGTTGACAACTTAAGCCCCGTACACACGTACCGATCGTCGGCCGAACGATCGGCCGTCTTTTGTCCAGGGCTGTCGTGTCTGTTAAAAACTGCAAAAGACTGCACATGAATTTTGTCGGCCAACAACAGCCGACTGCAGAAGTGATGTCATGTGATGGTTAACTTTCCTTGTCTTTTTTCTTTTCTGAGCATGCCCAGTCTTGCTAATCTGTTGTCTGTCGGCCGAATTCTGTACTGACTGGCGAACAATCGGCCGTTCTGGTGTCGGCATACAAAAATTTTAATGCTTGCACAACAGATTCTGTTCGGCCGAAAGTGGGCTGTCGGCTGTCGGAAGCATCATACTAACAAGCCGAAAATCGGCCGATCGGTCGTCGGCCGAATCTTTTCGTGTGTACGGGCCTTAAGTTTCAGCTCCCTCTATAAATTTTCTATACGATTAGGGTCTAGAGACTGAGTAGGCCAATATTGGACCTTAATGTAATTGTTCTTGGGCCACTCCTTTGTTGCCCTGGCAGGATGTTTTTGGTCATTGTCATGCTGGAAGACCCATCCATGACCCATCTTCAGTGTTCTGGCTGAGGGAAGAAGGTTCTCATCCAAGATTTTACAATACATGGCCCCATCCATTGGCTCCTTAATGCGGCAAAGTCAGACTCTACCTTCAGCAGAGAAACAGCCCCAAAGCATAATGTTTCAACCTCCGTGCTTGACTGTACGGATGGAGTTCTTAGGGTCATAGTCAGCATTTTTCTTCTTCCAAACAGGGCGAGTCGAGTTAATGCCAAAGAGTTCAATTTTGGTCTCATCTGACCACAGCACTTTCTCCCAATCCTTCTCTAAATCATTTAGATGTTCATTGGCATGACTGTACCTGTGCCTTCTTGAGGAGGGGGACTCAAGCATGGAGGTGGAAACATGATGCTTTGGGGCATCCTCTGCTAAAAGGTACAGACCGACTTTGTCGCGTTGAGGGGCCAACGGACGGGGTCAAGCATTGTAAAATCTTGAATGAGTACCTTCTTCCCTCCAGAACACTGAAGATGGGTCATAATTGGGTCTTTCAGCATGGCAAATGACCCAAAACATACCACCAAGGCAGCAAAGGAGTGGCTCAAGAAGATGCACATTAAGGTCATGGAGTAGCCCATTCAGTCTCTAGACCTTAAAGTGAGTGTAGGGGGGGAGTTTTCCCCAAAATAACAAACATGTTATACTTATCTGCTTCGTTGCAAGGAATTTGTACAGAGCAGCTACGATCCTCCTCTTCTTGGGTGCCCCGGTGGCGCTCCTGGCTCCTTCTCTTCATCGGGTGCCCCCACAGAGAGACGCTTTTCATGGTGGCACCCGTGTGGGTGCGCTTACGAGCCTCGCTGCTGCATCCATTGACACAAACAGCAAGATTGCCCCCCCCCCCCCCCACATCACTGGATTTGATTGACAGCAGCGGGTACCAATGAAGACCCGAGACAGCATCTGGAACCACTGGGCTCGTCGATGGAACGATCGGGTTCAGGTAAGAACCCGATGGAGGCAGCTGAAACTTCGAGTTGCCAAGTGACAGCCAAGAAACCTTAAGGATTTAAAAGATCTATAAAGAAGAGTGGACCAAAATCCCTCCTTGAGATGTGTTCAAACCTGGTCACCAACTACAAGAAACATCTTACCTCTGTGCTTGCCAACAAAGTGTTTCTCCACTAATAAGTCATGTTTTGCTTGGGGATCAAATACTTATTTTACTCACTGAACTGCAACCTAATTTATAACATTTGTATCATGTGTTTTTTTCAGGATTTTTGGTTGATATTCTGTCTCTATCATTCACTTATGAAAAAATGATAGACCCATAATTTCTTTGGAATTGGGCAAACTTACAAAATCTGCAGGGGATCAAATGATTAATTTTCCTTACTGTACAGTATATGGGACACCTTAAAAAAAAAAAAAGGATCTAAATAAATATGGGACATTGTCAAAAAAAAAAAAAAAAAACCTTTTGTTTGGACTGTCACAAAATTAGCTTCAAATTGACAACTATAGTTTATTGCATATTTATTAGAAATCAGACTTTCCCCTCGATTTTTGATTCTACCGAATATTTT
Source organism: Pelophylax lessonae (assembly GCF_965119305.1). NCBI lineage: Eukaryota > Metazoa > Chordata > Amphibia > Anura > Ranidae > Pelophylax > Pelophylax lessonae. The sequence goes on from NC_138778.1 coordinate 205,641,154, forward strand.
AAATAAAACAAATGAAAATGGCTTGGACAAAAATGATGAAATGATGGAACGCACAATGAAATATTCTGTTACACAACCTTTAGAGGCAAGCACACCAAACAAGCGTTTTCTGTAGCTTCTAGTGAGATCTCTTCTCCTGCCAACATGTAGTCTGGGCCACTCTTCTTGAACAAACTTCTCCAGGTTTGAAGGGTTCCTTCTCCAGATTACACATTTGAGCTTCTTCAATAGAACTTTGATGGGATTCATATCAGGACCCATAGAAAGCCACTTCAGAATAGTCCAATGCTCTGTTCTTAGCCATTCTTGGGTGCAATTAGATGTGTGCTTTGGGTCATTACCATGTTGGAGGACCCATACCTAAGACAGATCTTTCTGACACAATACAGTATCTTTCACTCAAGAATTCCTTGGTAGTCTTGGGATTTCATTCAGTTCTGGACAGGTACAAACAAATGGCCACTGCCCCCATCTGGAAGGGCAAGGCATATCAAACAAAACCAAAGAAAATTCCAAGCTCAACTTATCGAACAGCTTGCAACCAGCCAAATTATCCTGTCTGACAGTAACGTTAAAAACAGGGGTTTAGTTTGCACACATTTGCAAACACATGCATTAGTCCTTCCAGGTGTTCTTTGCTGTGAAGGCCAGTTATAGGTGGGGGCAGTGGCCATTTGTTTGTACTGTTGGAATACTGGTGAGGGGACGCACTGGACACCATTGCTGCCATTGTACTATAAGCTGGGTATCCAGTGCACCCCTGTCATGGTCTTACCTTCTTGCTGTTCTTCGTTTGACATGTGCTGGCGGCCATCTTGGTTTCTGGGTTTCTTGTAGCCTCCCACCCTGCGGCTCCTCCTTCCCACTGGGAGGAGCTGGATGCCTAGCTCATATATATAGGAGGTCTGTGGCTTCAGTTCCTTGCTTGGTCCTCCTGTGTTCACATGCTTCTAAGACTGCTGCTGCTTCTGGTCCCTGATCCTGGCTTCGTCTGACTACCCTGCTGGTTCCTGATCCTGGCTTCGTCTGACTACCCTGCTGGTTCCTGATCCTGGCTTCATCTGACTACCCTGCTGGTTCCTGATCCTGGCTTCATCTGACTACCCTGCTGGTTCCTGATCCCGGCTTCGTCTGACTACCCTCCTGGTTCCTGACCTCTGGCTTCGCAAGGACTCTGCCTCGGTTTCGCCATCCGTTTGGACTTCTGCTTTACAGCTTGATTTTCAATAAAGCCTTCTTATTTTCACTTATCTGTTGTTGTACGTCTGGTTCATGGTTCCGTGACATTAGGACCAAGCCATGAATTCTGACGGTACAGGGCCATCCTCGCTACCCACGCTGGTTGCCAGACTTGATCAGCAGGATCACCTGTTGGGTTGGTTCGCCGTGGCGTTGCAAACCCTGCTTGAACGCACGGCTCATTTCGCTCCCGTTGCCGATGGGTCGGTTGTCGCTCCTGGGCCCACTCCTACTGCCGCTCCGGTTGTTGCGCCAGAGTCTACCCCGACACCTGTTGTTGCGCCTGCGGTGTTTCGGGGTATGACCGGTTCTGCCCCCCTTCCACAGCACTTTGGGGGAGAGCCAACTCAGTGCCGAGGTTTCCTTAACCAGGTGGGCATTTATTTCGAGTTGCTGCCACATGCCTTTCCTACTGAGAGATCAAAGGTGGGCTTCTTCATTTCGCTGCTCTCAGACAAGGCCTTGGCCTGGGCCAGCCCTTTATGGGAGAACAGCAATCCGGTGGTTGCCGAGTTTTCCGGTTTTGTTGCTTCTCTTCGGAGGGTATTCGATGTGCCGGCTCGTGCTGCCTCTGCTGCGAAGCTCCTTATGTCCATCAGACAGGGTTCACGATCCGTAGCTGAATACGCCATTGAGTTTCGTACCCTGGCAGCAGAGGTGGGCTGGAATAATGAGGCTCTGGTCGCTGCTTTCTCTCATGGTCTCTCGGATGCCTTGAAGGATGAGGTTGCAGCTAAGGACCTACCAGTGGAGCTCGAGTCCCTTATTTCTTTCTTGATTTTGATTGACACCAGACTCAGGGAGAGACCTTCCTTTAAGGAGAGTCTGCGGAGGCCTCCTAACAGATTGGCGCCTACCTTTGCTGTCCCACCCGTGCCTCCCTCTCCTCCCACACCTCCTGGGGATGACTTGGCTGGGGGTGAACCCATGCAGCTGGGCTTTGCTCGCCTGTCCGAGGGGGAGAGGGTACTCCGAAGACGCGAGGGTCGATGCATGTACTGTGGTCTCGGTGGACATTTTCGGTTGGCATGTCCGAACCGTCCGGGAAACGCTCGCACCTGAGATCCTGTCGGGGGCAGATCTTGGGTGGAGTCTCCTCGTCCCCGGTTTCCCGTGTTGACAAACCACTGATCACTGTTGTCCTCTCCTGGGTCGGGGGCTCAGTGACGACCCAGGCGTTGGTGGACTCTGGTGCTGGTGGTTTGTTCATTGATAGTGTGTTCGCTGCCGCCAATTCCATTCCTCTGCAGGCCCGAGGTTCTCCACTGGCTCTTGAGGCGATAGACGGCAGACCCCTTCTGCCGCCACACGTGACTCATGAGACCCTTCCAGTGGGGATAGCCATTGGTGCCGTTCACAGAGAGTCGGTCTGCTTCCAGGTTATTTCGTCTCCACACTACTCGGTGGTCTTGGGGTACCCCTGGCTCCAGAAGCATAATCCGACTTTCGATTGGAGATCGGCCGAGATCCTCTCGTGGTCACCGCAGTGTGGGGCTAGTTGCATCCATAGGCCTGTCAAGTTGCTGTGTACTTCCTCGGACTCTCTGTTGCCTCCTGAATACGAGGAGTACCGGGATGTATTCGATAAGGTGCGCGCGGTTGCCCTACCTCCGCACCGCCCATACGATTGTGCCATCGAGTTACAACCTGGTGCCGTTCCTCCTCGTGGCAAGGTCTATCCACTGTCGGTAGCGGAGAATGAGGCCATGGAGGAGTACGTGAAGGAGGCGCTTTCACGCGGACACATTCGCAAATCCTCGTCCCCGGCAGGGGCTGGATTTTTCTTTGTGAAAAAGAAGGGCGGTGAGTTGAGGCCTTGCATCGATTACAGGGGTCTCAATCGCATCACGATCAAGAACGCTTACCCGATACCCTTGATTTCCGAGCTGTTCGATCGCCTTAAAGGGGCCACGGTCTTTACCAAACTCGACCTGAAGGCGGCATATAACCTCGTAAGGATCAAGGCGGGCGATGAGTGGAAGACCGCGTTTAACACCAGGACCTGTCATTATGAATCCTTGGTTATGCCCTTTGGGTTGTGCAATGCGCCCGCAGTCTTTCAGGAATTCATTAACGATGTTTTCCGTGACCTGTTACAGCAGTGTGTGGTGGTCTATTTGGATGACATCTTGGTATATTCTGAATCCATCGAGACCCACATTCTGGATGTCAGACGAGTGTTGCAACGGTTACGAGAGAACAAGCTGTTCGGTAAGCTTGAGAAATGCGAATTTCACCGATCCCAGGTAACCTTCTTAGGTTACATCATTTCCGCTGAGGGGTTCTCCATGGATCCTGAGAAGGTTTCGGCTGTCTTACAGTGGCCCCAGCCCAGTGGTCTTCGCTCCCTGCAGCGCTTTTTGGGCTTCGCCAATTATTATCGGAAGTTCATCAGGGACTTTTCCATGCTAGCCAAGCCTCTCACGGATCTGACCAGGAAGGGCAGTAATTCCCAGGCCTGGCCGCTCGAGGCCATCCGAGCTTTTGAGGCTCTAAAGTCCGCCTTTGTGTCGGCTCCGATTCTGTCACATCCCAACCCTGGGTTGCCCTTTGTCCTCGAGGTGGACGTGTCTGAGACGGGAGTAGGCGCCCTTCTGTCTCAGCGTAGAACACCAGAGGGTCCTCTGCTTCCTTGTGGGTTTTACTCCCGGAAACTGTCTTCCGCGGAGTGCAACTATCAGATTGGTGACAGGGAGTTATTGGCCATCGTGCAGGCCCTTAAAGAATGGAGGCACTTGCTCGAGGGTTCGGTGGTTCCGGTCCTCATCCTGACGGACCACAAGAATCTGACCTACCTTTCTGAGGCCAAGAGATTGACACCACGTCAGGCCAGATGGGCTCTGTTCTTGTCACGTTTTAATTACGTGGTCTCCTACCTACCCGGTTCCAAGAACATCAGGGCGGATGCCTTATCACGGCAGTACTCCGACCTGTCCAGGGAGGAGTCGATTCCGACTTCGGTCATACCTCCGAATCAGATCCTGGCCGCCATTCGCACCGGCCTGACCTCTCCCCTGGGTGAGCAGATTTTGGCGGCTCAATCTGGTGCTCCCTCTGGGAGACCCAACGGCAGATGTTTTGTGCCTGAGGAGTTGCGCACTCGGTTGTTGCGAACCTACCATAACTCCAAGACCGCGGGGCATCCTGGAAAGAATCAGGTGTCCTGGGCTGTTTCACGTCTGTTCTGGTGGCCTTCCCTACGTTCCGACATCGCCGCATATGTAGCGGCATGCTCCGTTTGTGCCCAGAGTAAGTCCCCTCGGCACCTTCCGTTGGGCCTTCTGCAACCCATAGCCACCGGGGAGCGCCCATGGTCACACCTGGGGATGGATTTTATTGTGGACCTCCCTGCATCCCGAGGCCATACGATCATTCTCATGATTGTGGATCGATTTTCCAAAATGTGCCACTGTGTTCCTCTCAAGAAGTTACCCTCTGCACAGGAGTTGGCCACGATTTTTGCCAGGGAGGTCTTCCGGTTGCACGGTCTGCCCAAGGAGATTCCGTCGGATCGGGGGAGTCAGTTTGTGTCCAGGTTCTGGCGCGCCTTTTGCTCCCAGTTGGGGATTCATCTCTCCTTCTCCTCGGCCTACCACCCTCAGTCCAATGGCGCCGCAGAACGATCCAATCAGGCCTTGGAGCAATTCCTTCGTTGCTATGTCTCCGATCACCAAGACAATTGGGTTGACCTCCTGCCTTGGGCTGAGTTTGCCAGGAACACGGCGGTGAACTCTTCCTCTGGGACGTCTCCCTTCATGGCCAATTATGGGTTCCAACCTGCCGTGTTACCGGAGGTATTCTCTCCCCAGGATATTCCGGCTGTGGAGGATCACCTTTCTGTCCTACGTGCTTCTTGGGTACAGATCCAGAAGTCCCTCGAGGTCTCTGCGCAGCGCCAGAGACTCCAGGCTGATCGCAGACGAGCGCCTGCTCCTTCCTACCAGGCCGGAGACCGTGTATGGTTGTCCACCCGCAACCTCAACCTTCGAGTGCCCACTCCCAAGCTGGCGCCTCGCTTTGTTGGTCCCTTCCGAGTGCTTCGCAGGGTAAACCCGGTAGCCTATGCCCTTGCGCTTCCTCCTGGCATGCGGATCTCCAACGTGTTTCATGTCTCCCTGTTGAAGCCACTGGTGTGTAATCTTTTCACTTCCTCGGCCCCGTCCGGTCCAAGTGGGCAATCGTGAGGAGTATGAGGTGAGCAATATCCTGGACTCACGCCTGGTCCGCGGTCGGGTGCAGTTTTTGGTTCATTGGCGTGGTTATGGTCCAGAGGAGCGTTCCTGGGTTCCCTCCGCAGATGTCCATGCTCCTGCCTTGCTCCGAGCCTTCCACGCACGCTTCCCTCAGAAACCGTTCTTTACTCCGCGGAGGAGGGGCCCTTGAGGGGGAGGTACTGTCATGGTCTTACCTTCTTGCTGTTCTCCTTCGTTTGACATGTGCTGGCGGCCATCTTGGTTTCTGGGTTTCTTGTAGCCTCCCACCCTGCGGCTCCTCCTTCCCACTGGGAGGAGCTGGATGCCTAGCTCATATATATATAGGAGGTCTGTGGCTTCAGTTCCTTGCTTGGTCCTCCTGTGTTCACATGCTTCTAAGACTGCTGCTGCTTCTGGTCCCTGATCCTGGCTTCGTCTGACTACCCTGCTGGTTCCTGATCCTGGCTTCGTCTGACTACCCTGCTGGTTCCTGATCCTGGCTTCGTCTGACTACCCTGCTGGTTCCTGATCCTGGCTTCGTCTGACTACCCTGCTGGTTCCTGATCCCGGCTTCGTCTGACTACCCTCCTGGTTCCTGACCTCTGGCTTCGCAAGGACTCTGCCTCGGTTTCGCCATCCGTTTGGACTTCTGCTTTACAGCTTGATTTTCAATAAAGCCTTCTTATTTTCACTTATCTGTTGTTGTACGTCTGGTTCATGGTTCCGTGACAACCCCTGTGCCTTTAGGGAGGAGAGGGCTCCCTTTAGGCTCACCTACCCCCTGCCTATCCATTATAATGCGTGTGCTTCTACTATGGAGGCTCCTAAAATTCAGAGTTAGGACTGCAGATAATATTGGGGTGCTGTGAAGTGGCTTTGCAGCTTATGCATGTATCTGCAAATGTGTGCTAACTAATCCCTGTTTACGCATACTGTTAGACAAGATAATTCGTAATTCGGTTGATTGCAGGCTGGTCGGTAAGTTGAGATAAGAATTTTCTTTGGTTTTGTTTGACAGATTGAAGGTACCCATTGCCAGATGCATGAAATCAGCCCCAAAACATAACTGAGCCTCCGAAAACAAGAGAAGAGCGCACCTACCTAGGGAGCCACAGTGGCTCTGAGGAAGAGGGTTCTCCCTTGAAACACGTCAGCCTAGCCATCACAGACACCATCTGATCTGCACCATTGGCGTAGTCCAGCAGTCCTTGAGGCAACTTGTCTACATTGTGTTTTGACATGCGTATTTACTACATGCGTTTGTAAGTATCATGTGTGTCACATTTTATCCTTTAATAAATGTTTTTAATGGATTTGCACTAGGTCAGTGCCCCCTTTTCTTGTTTTCATTGTCTTTCAGCACTTCTGGATACTCATGGTCCTAAGAGGGCAGCAAGACTCTAGGTGCTCTCAATAAAGATTAGGACACACTTTCTTCCCTCGAGCATAACACCTGAGCACATAAGAGTTGCTTTCTTGGATAACTGAGCCTCCACCATGTTTCACAGTAGGTACAGTGTTCTTTTCTTTCAAAGCTTTATTTGTTCAAGTGTGAACATAGACTTGATGGGACTTTCTAAAAAGTTTCAGTTTTGTCTCATTGGTCCAAAGACATTTATTTGTTTTTCTTTCAACAGTGGAGTCCTACCTCTGAGCCCACTATGACTCAAAAAGCAACGGATGGTTCCATCCAACCTAGATAATGTATATTGACCTCAGAGGTCAGCTTGTTTCTCTGGATGTTTTCCTTATCTCTTTGCCTAACATTCGCAGTATACTTCTGTTTAATATGGGGTCTCTTTTCCTTTTGACCATGTCCATGGAGGTTGGCTACATAGACCCTAAACTTCTCAATATTTGCAATTGTAGTCACAGGAACATCAAGCAGCTTCAAAATGGTCATCGAGCCTTTACCTTTGACCTAACATTTTCTTTCTGAGATATATTCTCTCCTTTGCTTTCTCTGGTCCATGGTCAGTGTGGTGGACACGATGATACCAAACAGCAGAGTGACTGCTTTTCTCCATTGAAGGCCTCACACACATTGGTCATTTAGCCTCGGTGCCTTCGATTCTGGACTTTTGGTGCAGTTGGCGGCGGTTGGACTGCACACGTGCTCCTTCCAGCACCAATGCTGGGACCCTGCAGAAGTCTATGAGAAGCTGAAAGCTGCTGCGACTAACGGGCCGAATTTCCAGAACGGATACCGTTTGCATTCTGGCCATTCGTCCCTGGACACATACTATCTGAAACCTTAGTGCACCATCCAGCACCTATGCCTTCCACCCACACCAAAACTCTGGAATCTCATGCATTTCCTTGAAGCCGAGGCAGGCTAATTGACTGATTACAAGATTGAGGTTATGTTATACTGGATGGATACTGATTACAGAAAAAACATTTTGAACAAGGTTATGATACAATTATAAACTTTTCTTAGGGGTACCAAAAATTCTATGACCATTTTGTAATATCTTTGTAGAATAGGCAATTAGTTACAGTGCCTTGCGAAAGTATTTGGCCCCCTTGAACTTTTTGACCTTTTGCCACATTTCAGGCTTCAAACATAAAGATATAAAACTGTAATTTTTTGTGAAGAATCAACAACAAGTGGGACACAATCATGAAGTGGAACAAAATGTATTGGATATTTCAAACTTTTTTAACAAATAAAAAACTAAAAAAAATTGGGCGTGCAAAATTATTCAGCCCCTTTACTTTCAATGCAGCAAACTCTCTCCAGAAGTTCAGTGAGGATCTCTGAATGATCCAATGTTGACCTAAATGACTAATGATGATAAATAGAATGTATTTTCACACTTTTTGCTTTACCCAAAGACATTTGGATACACAAGATGATTGATTTTCATTTAATTTCTAAAGAGGAATGAACATTGTTTCATTGATCGGTAGGGTACTAAAGCATTTGTCCATGGTTGTAAATGGATACTGCACTTTAAGAAAAAATATATCAATAAATCACCCAGCTGCCATGAATATGTCCTGTAGTTTATCTAATGAGTGTATTTCCTATGATTATATACTCCATCTAGTGGCCATAATGCAGTATTTTCCTGACTGTTAAAATGCAGGATAATACAGCATTATGGCCACCAGATGGTGCTGAGGATCATAGGAAATACACATATTTTTTATATATAGATCCCATTGTGTGGTTCTTTTTCAATTATTCAGGGCAGCTGTATGAATGCCCAAGCAAATGCATGAAAAATTTCACATTATGACGCATCAGTCCAGAGCACCTGCTGCCATTTTTCTTTTTTATATAGAGATATATATATATATATATATATATATATATATACACACACACACACACACACACACACACACACACACATATGTATTTCCTGTGATCCTCCGCGCCATACAGTATCTCACAAAAGTGAGTACACCCCTCACATTTTTGTAAATATTTTCTTATATCTTTTCATGTGACAACACTGAAGAAATGACACTTTGCTACGATGTAAAGTAGTGAGTGTATAGCTTGTATAACAGTGTAAATTTGCTGTCCCCTCAAAATAAAAACACACAGCCATTAATGTCTTAACCGCTGGAAACAAAAGGGAGTACCCTCCCTATGTAAAAAGGTCAAAATTTGGCCCAACTAGCAGATTTTCCCTCCCCGGTGTCATGTGACTCGTTAGTGTTACAAGGTCTCAGGTGTGAATGGGGATCAGGTGTGTTAAATTTGGTGTTATCGCTCTCACTCTCTCATACTGGTCACTGGAAGTTCAACATGGCACCTCAAGGCAAAGAACTCTCTGAGGATCTGAAAAAAAGAATTGTTAGTCTACATAAAGATGGCCTAAGCTATAAGAAGATTCCCAAGACCCTGAAACTGAGCTGCAGCACGGTGGCCAAGACCATACATCGGTTTAACAGGACAGGTTCCACTCAGAACAGGCCTCGCCATGGTGGACCAAAGAAGTTGAGTCCACGTGGCTCAGCGTCATATCCAGAGGTTGTCTTTGGGAAATAGACGTAGGAGTGCTGCCAGAATTACTGCAGAGGTTGAAGAGGTGGGGAGTCAGCCTGTCAGTGCTCAGACCATACACCACACACTGCATCAAATTGGTCTGCATGGCTGTCATCCCAGAAGGAAGCCTCTTCTAAAGATGAAGCACAAGAAAGCTCACTAACAGTTTTCTGAAGATAAACAGACTAGGGACATGGATTACTGGAACCATGTCCTGTGGTCTGATGAGAGCAAGATAAACTTATTTGGTTCAGATGGTGTCAAGCATGTGGTGGCAACCAGGTAAGGAGTACAAAGACAAGTGTGTCTTGCCTACAGTCAAGCATGGTGGTGGGAGTGTCATGGTCTGGGGCTACATGAGTGCTGCCGGCACTGGGGAGCTACAGTTCATTGAGGGAACCATGAATTCAAACTTGTACTGTGACATACTGAAGCAGAGCATGATCCCCTCCCTTCAGAGACTAGGCTGCAGGGCAGTATTCCAACATGATAACGACCCCAAACACACCTCCAAGATGATCACTGCCTTGCTAAAGAAGCTGAGGGTAAAGGTGATGGACTGGCCAAGCATGTCTCTAAACCTAAACCCTATTGAGCATCTGTGGGGCATCCTCAAACGGAAGGTGGAGGAGCGCAAGGTCTCTAACATCCACCAGCTCTGTGATGTCATCATGGAGGAGTGGAAGAGGACTCCAGTGGCAACCTGTGAAGCTCTGGTGAACTCCATGCCCGAGAAGGTTAAGGCAGTGCTGGAAAATAATGGTGGCCACACAAAATATTGACACGGGCCCAATCTGGAAATTTTCACTTAGAGGTGTGTTTTGAGCTATTTAGGGGACAGCAAATTTACACTGTTATACAAGCTGTACACTCACTACTTTACATTGTAGCAGTGTCATTTCTTCAGTGTTCTCACATGAAAAGATAGAATAAAATATTTACAAAAATGTGAGGGGCGTACTCACTTTTGTGAGATACTGTGTATATATATATATATATATATGTTTTTCTGTATAGTCGATTCTGCTGATCTTTATACTTCAGGGTTACCCTCCCATGGGCCGGTAGGCTATAGAGGACCATTGATCTCTCCCTCCATTTAACTTTGCAAGTTACAATTTGTCCAATGGGGTAAGTAAGGACCTCTTTGTGACATTACCGTTGGGGCTTCCTACCCTAAAAAGCTGATTATCAGGAAGTTGTTTTTCTTCCCCCATCGTATTATACATGAGGCATCTTTTGAGACCTATATGTATATTTACAGAAAATATGATGTTTTTACCTGTACCAATATCTGATGAACATGTACTATTTAAATATATATTTTGTATTGATTATTATTATATATGTTTTCTTTTTGTAGAATTGTTTTTAATTCTGTGAATAGGCTATTCTAATGTATTAAACTTTGCTGGTGCTGAAGAAGCAGATTACCCACAAAACATGTTAACCGTCTCATAGGATTTAATACATCCACTGTTGTAATTTATTCTGTAGATAGCATTATATGTGTTTTTTTATATTGTATACAATAAAAGATAACGTTTTTTAGATATAAATAGAAGGCTAGAATCAGAAATTGAGTGAGCATAGAGGTATACTAAATGTCCCAAACACAGGAAAAATGGCAGCAGATACTCTGGACTGAAGAGTCAAAATGTGAAATATTTGGCTTTAGAAGGAAGCAGGTTGCGGGTGAAGAGCTGGAGCGGTACAATGAGTGTTTGCAGGCAACTGTGAAGCATGGTGGAAGTTCCTTGTAAGTTTGTAGCTGCATTTCTGCAAACGGCATAGAGATTTGGTCAGGATCAATGGTGTGAGAAATACAGGCAGATACATCATCATGCCATACCATCAGGGAGGTGTCTGAGCAGCCCCAAAATTATTCTGCAGCAGGATAACGACCCCAAACATACAGCCGATGTCATTAAGAACTATCTTCAGCGTAAAGATGGACAAGGAGTCCTGGAAGTGATGGTTTGGCCCCGCACAGAGCCCTGATCTCAACATCATGGAGTCTATCTGGGATGACATGAAGAGACAGATGGATTGGAGGTAGACGACATCCACAGAAGATCTGTGCTTAGTTCTCCAAGATGTTTGGAACAACCGACCTGCTGAGTTCCTTCAACTGTGGAAGTCTACCTAGAAGAATGGATGCTGGTTTGAAGGCAAAAGGTGGTCACACTAAATATTGATTGGATTTCTCTTCTCTTTATTTACTTTTTGTCAATAGATAAAAATAAACTATTAAGACCGCATTCACACTGAAGCTGCATGACTCTGTACTACTTCGGGGGCGACTTGTGAAGTCCTGTGCACCGCGACTTCGGCACGACTTGAACGGACTTCATAAAATGAATGTCTATGCAAGTCGCGCCGAGGTCGCCCCGAAGTAGTACAGGACCCTTTTTCTAAGTCAGAGCGACTTGTGTCGCTCCTATTAGAACGGGTCCTGTAGCAGTCAATGGACCGCGACCTGTCAGACTGACAAGTCGCGGCAGTGTGAATGGAGCCTAACACTGCCTAAAACTTTTGCACAGTACTGTGTGGGTGTATATATATACACACACACACACACACACACATATATATATATATATATTTTACACATACATACACAAGAAATATATTTACCTAAAAAATATATATAAATAAAAGGGGCTATTGACATGAATAAGTTAAGTTCTATGTAATAAAATGGAATGACACAGGGAAAAAAGTATTAAACACGCTAACTAAAATGTATTTAACCACTTAAGCCCCGGAAGATTTTACCCCGTTCCTGACCAGGGCCTATTTTGCAATTCGGCACTGTGTGACTTTAACGGACAATTGCGCGGTCGTGCGACACTGTACCTAAACGAATTTGACGTCCTTTTTTTCCCACAAACAGAGCTTTCTTTTGGTGGTATTTGATCACCTGTGCGATTTTTTGATCATGCGCTATAAACAAAAAAAGAGCGTCAATTTTGCAACAATATTTTTCACATTTTTTTTATATGAAATTCCCCAAAAAAAAAAAAAAAAAATGTAAAAATCAACATTTTCGGCCAATTTGTTTTGTGCTACATATGTTTGGTAAAAAAAAATTGCAAAAAGCGTATTTTGATTGGTTTGCGCAAAAGTTATCGCGTTTACTAACAAAAAGGGAAAGATTTGTTTTTTTTTTTTAACGCATAATGGCGGCAATCTGCGTTTTTTTTGAGGTACTGCGACATTGCGGCGGACAGATCGGACCCTTGACTGACATTTTTGGGGTTACCAGAGACATTACTGCAGTAATCAGTGCTATACATATGCACTGTTACTGTAAAATGACACTGGCAGTGAAGGGGTTAACTTTTTTTTGAGAGGGAGGGGCTATGTGTGTCCCTAGGGGCGTGATTCTAACTGTGATTGGCTGTGGCTTGAGGTGTAGGAACAGTGATCAATGGTCCTACATAGTAGAACCGTATGATCACTGTTTCTACACAGGGGAGAATGACAGGCGGCTTGTTTACATCAGCCGCCTGCCTTTCTCCCTCTGCACCAACGATCGCCAAGTGACCGGCGGACATCGGGTCCGCCGGTCACACGTGCGGGGGGGGGGGGGTCCGTGACCGCGCGGGGGCACGCGCCCGCTCCCTAGACCCTCACAGGCTAGCGACGTGAGGGGGCTGACCGCCGCAGTAAATAGTCGTGTGGCGGTCGGCAAGCGGTTAATACTTGGTACAAAATCCTTTATTGGTGATGGCCGCGTCAAGATGCCTCCTGTAAGGAGAATCTAGTCGCATGCATTGCTAAGGTGTGATTTAAGCCCATTCTTCCACACGAACAGCCTTCAAATCCTGAAGGTTCCGTGGGACTCTTCTCTGAACTCTGATCTTTAGTTCTTTCCATAGATTTTTTCTTGCATTCAAGTCAGGTGATTGGCTGGGTTATTCTAGCAGCCTAATTTCTTTGAAACCAATTGAGAGAGTTTCCTTGGCTTTGTGATTGGGATCATTGTCTTGCTGAAATGTCCATCCCTCGATTAAGACATTATTGATCAAAAATGTCTTAAAAATAAATATTGTTCTACTCCCCCTTTTTTTTTTGTATTACAACCCATGCCAAAATTTAACTCTGTGGATGCCAAAATACACACCATGTTTGGAGGTCAAATGGCACTGCACATCACTCCAAAAACACCCCCATACCAACAGTGAAGTTTGGAGGTGGGGACATCATGGTGTGGGGCTGGTTTTCAGCATACAGTACTGGCAAACTTAATGTCATTGAAGGAAGGATGGAAAGATGTACCAAGACATTCTTGATAAAAATCTGCTGCCATCGACCAGGATGATGAAGATGAAACGAGGGTGGACATTTCAGCAACACAATGATCCCAAACACAAAGCCAAAGAAACTCCCTGTTGGTTTCAAAGAAAGAAAATAAAGCTGCTAGAATGGCTCAGCCAATCATCTAACTTGAATCCAATAGAAAAACTATGTAAAGAACTAAAGATCAGAGTTCATAGAAGAGGCCCACGGAACCTTCAAGATTTGAAGACAGTGGAAGAATGGGCCAAAATCACACTCTTGAAGCTGTCATCACCAATAAAGGATTTTATACCAAGTATTGAATACATTTCAGTTAGCGTGTTCAATACTTTTTCCCTGTGTCATTCCATTTTATTACACACAACTTAAACTTATTTGTTTTGGTTTCTTTGTAGGGCTGAGTCAACTAATTGGCATTATCGAATATGAAAATAGTTGTCAACTATTTTCATAATTGATTCGTTTGTTAACCAATTAGCTGGCCTGGGTACAGAATGCATTTTTTTTTTTTTACATAATACTTGGTCGGGGCTCCTTTTGCATGAATTACTGCATCAATGCGGTGTGGCGTGGAGGTGATCAGCCTGTGGCACTGCGGATGCGTTATGGAAGGGGGGTCTGAATACTTTCCGTACCCACTGTATGTACAATGGCAGCTTCCATGTTTAACACATGTGTTTTACAGCTCCTCTTAAAAATAATAAAAGCTCCCTGGCTGCACTGCGTGGCCTTGGCGACCATCTACAACCTGAAATACAATCATGAACATACAAAGTAGGAGCATGTAAAATATGAGAGGTATAACCATTTCGGTTAAACAGAAAGAAAATAATAAAAAAAATACACAATACCAAATTTTGAAAAAACAACATGTATATTTTAAACACTATAGAAACACAACATTAAAGAAAAAAAGAAAAAGAAGAATAATCGAGCTTTCAGAAACAACCTCAGCCCACAAACCCAACACTTTAATGCAATATTACGAAGTTACAGATGGAACTTTTGGCACTGGAAGAGCACCCGTCAGTCATGTCCAATAAAGGCAAGCATATTGGAAAGGGAATATTAGATTTCAGAAAAAAATGAATTTTTGATTACTGATTAAGAAAAAAGAAAAAAACAAAAACAAAAAAAAAAATAAAAATAAAACCACCACACAGCTGGCAAAAACAGTTCTAGAACAGAAAATGATTTGTTGCGACCGTAGCATGTTGTTACATTGCAGACATACCCCCTCTTGTGGTTAGATAAGAGAACTGCAACAGGCTGCAAGTTGGTGAGCACTGCAGCTAGCATAGCAACATTAAACATTGGAAAACAATTATTATTTTTTTTTATTATTAATAACATACCGCAAAATGTCAAAAGAGAACTTTTGAAGCCATAAAACAAGTCTAAAAAAAAAAAAAGGACAAACCATGATTGTTAAGCTGCATTTCGTTTATCATCTGCAATATACATTGCACTTCGCTAACCAACTAAGATTATTAAGCTTTTTTTTTTTTTTCCCTCTCCCGACAGGAAGAAAAATTACCATTATTAACAGCTCTTCGAAATAGAGGAAGGGTGTTTTTTTTTTTTATTTAACCTTACAACTAATAACCACTATAAAAAAAAAAAAAAATAAAAAAAAGAATTTTCGACCAGAGAGAAAAAAAGAAAAACACAACACACACCACTTGTTTAAGTTGGCAAGGCTGGCACTTTAAAGTGTGCTACTGTAAAGCAAGACACAAGGCAGCGTATATTTATTAAACACAGGTACTCCTGTATCATGGATGTTGGTTCTGGAAAATTCTGCTTTGAAGGAGTCTCAACGTTTTATCCTCTTCGGAGGTTCATGATGCCACTATCCAAAGCAACAAGGGAATCGGAAATGCGGAAGTAATTTTAAACTGGTTTGCCATGGAAGGCTCCATGCACTGGCCTCTAGAATAAGTTGGTGGCAAAAGCATAACTTCCACCTTGGCTCAAGCCCATGTACAACTTGCACAACCTTTGAAGTCTTCCTAAAAACGGGAGAGAGTCTAAGAGAAAAAGAAAACTCTGCAAAGTCCTTTGACATGGAAGGCGCCATGATGTTCACAGCCACCAAACCCTTTACAGTGGCTGGATGTTATTTTTCAAACACTGGATAATTTCCCGAAAATCGTTAGCGGCCTATGC